>NC_134400.1:168560690-168860690 GCF_050003625.1 Haematobia irritans
ATATATATATATATATATATATATATATATATATATATATATATTTATATATATATATATATAATATATATATATATATATATATATATATATATATATATATATATATATATATATATATATATATATATATATATATATATATATATATATATATATATATATATATATATATATATATATATATATATATATATATATATATATATACATATATATATATATATATATATATATATATATATATATATATATATATATATATATATATATATATATATATATATATATATATATATATATATATATATATATATATATATATATATATATATATATATATATATATATATATATATATATATATATATAGATATATATGGTATATACCCAAGTAATTCGATTGTGGATGACAGTCTTCAGTAGAAGTTTCTACGCAATCCATGGTGGAGGGTACATAAGCTTCGGCCTGGCCGAACTTACGGCCGTATATACATGTTTCTCTTTTGAATTTAAGTTTTGCATACTTGATTCTAGGAAAAAAAAAATATATATTTTTCATCTGCTATCAAAGTTCTTTAAAAATTGTTAATGGCAACTTAAAATTTCCGAATTGAGACAACACTGCAAGTTGGAATTATGCTATGTTTCAAGTAAAAACATCTTTAAAATAAAGTATTGAAAAACACCTTCTATTTTTAAACCATAGGAAACAAATTTAATTTATTAGTTTTTCTAGGTTTTTATACACTGTGCCACACTGTGGAATAGAGTATTATAAGTTAGTGCATATGTTTGCAACACCCAGAAGGAGACGAGATAGACACATGGTGTCTTTGGGAAAAATGCTCAGGGTGGACCTCTGAGTCGATATAGCCATGCCCGTCTGTTCGTCTGACTGTGAACACATTTTTGTGATCAAAGTCTAGGTCACAGTTTTAGTCCACTCGACTTCAAATTTGGCACAAGTATGTGTTTTGGCACAGAATAGAACCCTATTGATTTTGGACAAAATCGTTTCAGATTTAAATATAGGTCCCATATAAAGGGTGATTTGTTAAGAGCTTGATAACTTTTTTTTTTTCAAAAAACGCATAAAATTTGCAAAATCTCATCGGTTCTTTATTTGAAACGTTAGATTGGTCCATGACATTTACTTTTTGAAGATAATTTCATTTAAATGTTGACCGCGGCTGCGTCTTAGGTGGTCCATTCGGAAAGTCCAATTTTGGGCAACTTTTTCGAGCATTTCGGCCGGAATAGCCCGAATTTCTTCGGAAATGTTGTCTTCCAAAGCTGGAATAGTTGCTGGCTTATTTCTGTAGACTTTAGACTTGACGTAGCCCCACAAAAAATAGTCTAAAGGCGTCAAATCGCATGATCTTGGTGGCCAACTTACCGGTCCATTTCTTGAGATGAATTGTTCTCCGAAGTTTTCCCTCAAAATGGCCATAGAATCGCGAGCTGTGTGGCATGTAGCGCCATCTTGTTGAAACCACATGTCAACCAAGTTCAGTTCTTCCATTTTTGGCAACAAAAAGTTTGTTAGCATCGAACGATAGCGATCGCCATTCACCGTAACGTTGCGTCCAACAGCATCTTTGAAAAAATACGGTCCAATGATTCCACCAGCGTACAAACCACACCAAACAGTGCATTTTTCGGGATGCATGGGCAGTTCTTGAACGGCTTCTGGTTGCTCTTCACTCCAAATGCGGCAATTTTGCTTATTTACGTAGCCATTCAACCAGAAATGAGCCTCATCGCTGAACAAAATTTGTCGATAAAAAAGCGGATTTTCAGCCAACTTTTCTAGGGCCCATTCACTGAAAATTCGACGTTGTGGCTCGTTAGTAAGTCTATTCATGATGAAATGTCAAAGCATACTGAGCATCTTTCTCTTTGACACCATGTCTGAAATCCCACGTGATCTGTCAAATACTAATGCATGAAAATCCTAACCTCAAAAGAATCACCCTTTATATGGTTCGCCTGATATTAACTTATATGAGTCCAGAAGCCAGAGTTTTACTCCGATTTATGTGAAATTTTGCACAGGGAGTAAAATTAACATTCTTATTGTGCGTGTCGAATTTGGTTGAAATCGCTTCAGATTTGTATATTGCTCCCATATATCTTTTGCCCGATTTACACTCATATGACCACTGAGACCATAGTTTTACTCCGATTTACGTGAAACTTTGTACAGGGAGTAGAAGTAGCATTCTTACTTTGCGTGCTAAATTTGGTTGAAATTGGTTCAGTTTTAGATATAAATTGTTCGCCCGTTTTTGGCAAAAATGGCCAAAATACCCACTTTGTCCTTGTAAAGTCACCACTGCTAAGTTAAGAAATTGTGGAAATGACTCACATTTTCCTATATAACTCATATATGCACTATTGCGAAATTGCTAACGATAGCGTTAGATTTAAATATTTTCAACACTCAAACAGCAGTGAACCCTCTATTTCACTTAAGCCGATTTAACTTTACTTTTGTTCATGGAATTATTATGTTTGGAGGAAGTTTCTTTTACCCTAATAATTTTTTGCATACGTTAGTTAAATGAACCAAAAAACGGGAAAAAATTTACACAAATGAAGCATACTACCTACATTTAATAAATTTGTGTCTCCCACAGTTCAGAATTTCTTAAATTTTGTAAATTTTACTACAAATGGGCGCATCTTGAACTTCGTATGGCAATAAAAACATTCTTGCAATTTTGAACTTAAATTTTTCCTTCAAACTACAGATTTTTTTTTTAACAAATGAAAAAAAAATTTTATGTCTAATAAACTTTCTTGAATTTGTCGAAAATTATTTATTTATTTTTGTGATATCAGCGTGATGTCAGCGTTTGTAAGAGTGTTTAGCTAAAATTTTCCAAAAATAATCAAAATTTTTGTAAAATTAACCAAAATTTTTCTTACTGGTGAGTTCACTGTTTTTTTCAGTGCATATTTTTTAAAATTTGAGTCGTAATCCTTTGTATATAGCTCCCAAGAAATTTGAAGTATTTTATTTTTAAGTACACTGAAAAAAGGCATACCCGGTTCCAAAGATTTTGTCTTTACTTTAAAAAATTTAGTATTGATTCCGAGCCAAAGAAGCGAATAATACAAGTAAGGATACTTTTAAGACACAATTCTCTTTTAAAATCGGGTTTTGTGTACTTGCTTCTAGGAAGCAAAGTTTAATTTTTCGCTTTTTCAGCTTTTTTTCTTCATATGCTATCAAAGTTCTTTAAATACAAGTTAACGACGACTTTATTTTCCAAATTAAGACTCGACTTGTAGTAGAAATTATGCTATGTTTGAAGTAAAAACCTTCTTTAAAATAAAGTGTTGAAAAACATGTCCTATATTTGAACGATTTTTTGCTTTGTAGTCAAGATGCAAAAAGACAACAAATTTAAAGACAATTTCCTTAAATTTAAAGATTTTTTCTGAATTATTAAAGTCAAGTTGACCTTAGCCCAAACATTTTTTCTTTCATGTTATGATATCCATTTTTAAATCAAATCACTTAATTATAAGGACAATACAACTTCATTGAAAAGTTTATTGACCTTTGGTCAAGGAAAAAAAATTTATACTAGAGAAATGCGTCTTCTATGCTAAGCAAAATTTGCATTCGTATTTTAAAGACATGAAATCTTTGACCTCACGACAATATTTTTTTCAGTGTATATCTCATTTTATGAACTAAACTGGAATATAAAGCTTAATTAAGTTCAGTATGAACTAAAGCAGATGAAAATTGTAGTACGATTCCCAAAAATAGTAAGAATGAACAGTATGCTTAAAATGGTCATAATTTGGCGCCAATAATTTTATTCTTTACTTTTAGTTAATAGATTCGTGAAGTGCAGTTCAAAAGTACACCAGGGCATTAATTTTTCCTGGTTTTAACAATGCTTTGTGAAAATCTAAGTTTTCAGTACAATTTAGTTTAAATTACGCACAATTTAAATTAAAAACGTTTTTCTTCTCATCCACAAAAAAAAAAAATGAGTGAACCATACACTGAAAAACGCATGCGCGTTTCCAAAGATTTTGTCTTTACTTTAACAATTTTGGTATTGATTCCGAGCCAAAGAAGCAGAGAATACAAGTAAGGATACTTTTAAGACACAATTCTCATTTCAATTTGGGTTTTGTGTACTTACTTCCAGGAAGCAAATTTTGATTTTTCTTGTTTTTTCAGATTTTTTGCTTCATATGCTATCAAAGTCCTTTAAAGACGAGTTAACGACAACTTTATTTTCCAAATTAAAATTCAAACTTTATTTCCAAATTCTTTAAAATAAAGTGTTGAAAAACATGTCCTATATTTGAACGATTTTTTGCTTTGTAGTCAAGATGCCAAAAGACAACAAATTTAAAGACAATTTCATTAAATTTAAAGAATTTTTCTGAATTATTAAAGTCAAGTTGACCTTAGCCTATAATTTTTTTCTTTCATGTTAAGATACCCATTTTTAAGTCAAATCACTTAATTATAAGGACAATACGACTTCATTGAAAAGTTTATCGACTTTTGGACAAGGAAAATAACTTTATTTTAGAGAAATGCGTCTTCTATGCTAAGCAAAATTTGTATTCGTATTTTAAAGACATGAAATCTTTGACCTCAATATTTTTTTAAGTGTGTCGTCGGCTTTGACGTAGGTTTCGTCGTCCATTACTACGCAGTCAAACTTCGTCAGCATCGTCGTGTACAGCCTCCGGGATCGCGCTTTGGCCGTCGTATTTTGTTTATCATCGCGATTTGGAGTCACTACCTTCTTGTAAGTCGATAGTCCGGCTCGTTTTTTGGCTCGATGCACGGTTGTAGACGATACACCCAGCTTATTTGCGGCATCTCGGAGAGAGAGGTTAGGGTTTCGCTTGAAACTACCGGCAACTCTCTTTGTCGTCTCAGCGGCTTCCGGTTTTCGATTTCCCCCCGATCCAGACTTCCTGGCTGTCGACAAACGTTCCCCAAATACTTTAATTACATTTGTAACGGTTATGGTATATGGTCTCTAACAACTATGCAAAATAGGTCCACATCGGTGCATAATTATATATAGCCCCCATATAAACCGATCCCCAGATTTGACCTCCGGAGCCCCTTGGAAGAGCAAAATTTTTCCGATTCGGTTGAAATTTTGTACGTGATGTTAGTATATGGTATCCAACAACCATGCAAGAATTGGTTCATATCAGTCCATAAGTATATATAGCCCCCATATAAACCGGCCCCCAGATTTGACCTCCGGTGCTTTTTGGAGAAGCAAAATTCATCCGATATGGTTGAAATTTGGTACGTGGTGGTAATATATGATATTTAACAACCGTGCTAAAAGTGGTTCATATCAGTCCAAAATCATATATAGCCCCCATATAAAACGATCCCGAGATTTGGTTTTGGAGCCTGTTGGAGAGCATAACTAGGTCCATATCGGTCTATAGTTATATATAGCCCTCAGATAAATCGATCCCCAATCACACAAAAATTGGTCCATATCAAGTTCATAATTGTATATAGCCCCCTTATAAGCGACCCACATATATCAATTCTGGCTCGCTACGTACCGTGCAAAAGTCCATATTGATTCGTAATTATTTGTAGTCTTACCCAGCAAAACAAGCGTCGCCAAAAAAGTAATGAAAATGTTTTTTTTTGGATCCGGAAGTGGTGCAAAATTGACGCAGAAGCAATGAATTTAACATGGGCTCTTCATAGGACAGAAGTCCTCAGTTTCAACAGCCGGTGCACTGAATTTGCATCACTTCTTTAGGTGTGATCCAAATTCAATGTTTTGGATGTAAATTAAAAAATGCTGCGATATTTTGTCAAATAAATAATTTTTATAATTTCTTATAATGTTTAATGGATTCTAACGTTTGTCTGAAAAGTTTGACCTCAAATATTTTCAAAAATTCACAATTTTTTCGGATTGGATTTAGCATTTTTTTCGACAAAATTTTAATAATTTTTATCATTTTATGAATTCTTAAACTGTTTTTAACCAATTTAAAATAAAAAAAGTTAAAATTACCCATTAAAAATATGATAAAAGCATGTTATAAAAAATTGAATGAAAATAACTTCCTGTGTAGTTAAAATAAAAAACATCATTGGGAGTACATCTTCTGGAAGTGCTTTTAAAGTTGTGCCTTTGGAAGAACTTCCAAATTTTTTTGCTGGGTACCTACACATACCTTTTTTGTCTAATATATACCACGTATGGAGTAATTTACAGTTTAGAAAACGATTTAAGATACTACAACCCAAGTAATTCGATTGTGGATGACATACGCAGAGAAGGAATATGATCACCCCAACCATGTTTCAAGAGCAAAATGTTACTTTTTCACGGAAAACATGTAACATGTTTGTCGACACCATGTTATTTTCTCGCACAATATGTGTCTGATTTCGGAAAGCATGGTATGTTTGACGAGAAAAGAATATTTTTGCGACAAAAATGCTACATGATCGCCGTGAAAAAGTAACATGGTGCTCTTGAAATATGTTTGAGGTGATCATATTCCTTCTCTGTGTGCAGTCTTTCGTAGAAGTTTCTACGCAATCCATGGTGAAGGGTACATAAGATTCGGCCCGGCCGAACTTAGTTTTGTTTTCTTTCAAACTATACAATTTTCATTGATAAATGAAAAAAATTAATTATGTCTAATAAGTTTTTTTGAATTTGTCGAAAAATATTTACTTATTTTTATGATATCGGCCTGATGCCAGCGTTTGTAATATTATTTAGCCCAGCAAAAAAAGACCTTCCAAAAAAGTAGTTTGGATCCCCAATCTGTGACCCGGAATTAGTGCAAACTTGGATCATCTCCAATGAATTTTACATGGGCTTGTCATAGGACGGAAGTACTCCCTTTTTGGATCCTTTGCATTGCTTTAGAAGTTGTGCCCTGGAAGTTAATTTGAATGAAGAAATTTAAAAAGCGAAAAAAAAACTATTTTTTTTCAACCAATTTCACTTTTTTTCATCCCTATGTTTTATTACACAATTATTTTCCTATTATCTAATTTATACAATTTGAAAAACTTTTTCGCTCCGACCAGGGGTTGAACCTGGGTTTGCTGGCACCATAACAGAACGCCTTAGCACACTCAGCCACAAACGCCATTGAACGTAAAGCGTCAATTCAAATGTTTGTGATATGATCGTAATACGATACCAAGGAATAACATTCTAATTGCTTCTCGAGATGTTCTTTATTAGTATGAACGAAAAAATAAGAAGAGCAGGTTCAAATCTCACCAGCGGCAATTTTTTTATTAAATATTTTTCTAAAAAAATATTTTTTATGTCATGCATCGTTTTTATTTTTTTATTTTCGGCATATATTTTCTTATAAATATATTTTTTCCATTAAAAATCAACAAAAAAAATTAAAAATTCTCGTAATTTGCAAAACCTTCTCAAAAGAACTTTCATGGAAGCGAAAAAGTCAAACGGCACAGGTTCAAATCCCAGCGGGGATGAAACTTATTTTTTTTATTATTTTTTTACTTTTTTATTAATTTCTATTTTTTTGTTTTATTAGTTTTCTATTTTTTTGTAAAATTTAATTGTACAAAATTTGCACTTAAAATAGCCTGATTGCGTTCTTTCTAATACTTGTCCACAAGGACTGCATCGGAAGTAGAAAAAAATCATTGGGGGATCCCAAGATGCGCTTTAGAAGAAATGTTTGTGCACTTGTCCAAAAGGACTGCATCGGAAGTGAAAAAAAAAATTATTGGGGGATCCCACGATCCGCTTTAGAAGAAATGTTTGTGGGCTTGTCCAAAAGGACTGCATCGGAAGTTGAAAAAACTCGATGGGGGATTCTGGGATGGGCTTTAAAAGAAATGTTTGTGGAACAACTTCCAAGTTTTTTTTGCTGGGTAGTTAAAATTTTCTAAAAATAATCTAAATTTTCTAAAATTAAACATAATATTTCTTCCTGGTTTTTCAGTGTAAAAACTTTTTTTCTGTGTACCGTAATCGTTCATACTAGTCCAAGTTTTTTTTCCAGTATATAGAGGTATGATCAAGAAAATTAACATTATTTTCTTGATCTACATAAAATATCCTCACGGTACTTAAACCGGATATTAATGGTAGCTTCTTTTGCCTTGGCACATATATCAAAAATGAATTTCTTGTCATTTACAAATATCCCATCCCATGGGGTAGCACAGAACTTAAAGGCTTTTGGATACTTACGCTGTTGCACCACCAATATACATACTACCCTCAAATGGTCCAAACTCCTCCTCGGGCAATAGATCGACCATTTGATAGTCGGTATTTATCATAAAACGGACATGATACTCGTTATAGTCAATCCATATTTTATGCCATTCGCCGCCATTTAACTTGCGATGCGAGTTAATTACCAACTCTCTGGTGGTTCCAGTACTCAGAGTGAAATTGAATGTCAATTGATAATCGCCCGTAAGGGCCACCATAAACGATGGATAATATGGTCGTATGGGTGGTTGAAATAGTAAAATGGCTTTTTCTCCTGTGGTACGAAATGAGAAGGCAATATCGCCTTTACGCCAACCAGGTACCTCAATATACGATTGGGAGGTGGTAAAGGTGACCACATAGCGTTGTGTATCTGCAAAAAAAAAACAAAACAATAACAGATTGGGTTTTACAAAACTCAGGTGTATAAGAAAATGGTCAATGGAGTTGTTGCCATTTTTTGTTCATCGACTTACTTGTTTCCACACACTCTAATGGGCCCAATGTAATTCTGCCCTGAGCTTCTTCATCCAAATCCTTTTGCTGCAGGAAATACATGTGTGTAATACCTAAACTATGTGGTTCAGTATAGTATCCCTCATCCGAGTACCATTTATTTTCCTTAACATCACAGTTGCATGATTGATTGGGATCCACACATGTTTTGTTAACAGAGCACGGACAGGCACCTCTGGAAAGAGCATACAAGAATGGGAATGGTGAAAATGAAAGACACCACAAAAAAACAAAAAAAAAAAAAACACAAGTATATACGGCCGTAAGTTCGGCCAGGCCGAAGCTTATGTACCCTCCACCATGGATTGCGTAGAAACTTCTACTGAAGACTGTCATCCACAATCGAATTACTTGGGTTGCGGTAACACTTGCCGATGGCAAGGTATCTTAAAACTTCCTAACACCGTAATATATACACACAAAAAAATTTCACGAACATTTTTCCAATTAAAATTTTAATTGAGTTTTAAAAAATATTCAATTAAAAATTTAATTGATTCAACAAAATTTTTAATTGAAACAAAAATCAATCACAAAAATAATAGTATCAATTAATTTTTTAATTGGATCAATTAACTTTTTAATTGACCTTCAATTAATTTTTTAATTGATACTATCATTTCTGTGATTGAAGACATTTCAATTAAAAATTAATTAGATCCGTTAATTTCGTGATTGAATCAGATTTTTTTTTTGTGTGTACCACATAGTCCATACGTGGTATATATTAAACTAAACAAGTATATACGGCCGTAAGTTCGGCCAGGCCGAAGCTTATGTACCCTCCATCATGGATTGCGTAGAAACTTCTTCTAAACACTGCCATCCACAATCGAATTACTTAAGTTGCGGTAACGCTTGCCGATGGCAAGGTATCTTAAAACCTCCTAACACCATCTTCTAAATTGTATGTCCATACGTGGTATATATTAAATCAAAAAAGATCGATCCAATACGTATATAATTCAATAGAAAGAAAATATTAAAAAATTTTCTATGGAAATAAAATTTTCACAAAATTTTCTATAGAAATAAAAATTTTGACAAAATTTTCTATAGAAAGAAAATTTTGACAAAAATTTTTTCAGAAATAAAATTTTAACAAAATTTTCTATAGAAATAAACTTTTGACAAAATTTTCTATAGACATAAAATCTTGGTCGATTATTTTTGGCTCGAGTGGCAACTATGATTATGAACCGAATAAAATTTGAACAAAATTTTCTATAGAAATAAAATTTTGACAAAATTTTCTATAGAAATAAAATTTTGACAATGATGAAAATTTTATTATGAACCGAATAAAATTTTAACAAACTTTTCTCTAGAAATAAAATTTTGACAACATTTTCTATAGAAATAAAATTTTGGTAGATTATTTTTGGCTCTAGTGGCAACCATGATTATGAACCGATATGGACCAATTTTTGTGTGATTGGACCAATTTTGGTATGGTTGTTAGCGACCATATACTAACACCACGTTCCTACTTTGAACCGGATCGGATGAATTTTGCTCCTCCAAGAGGCTCCGGAGGTCAAATCTGGAGAACGTTTTATATGGGGGCTAGATATAATTATGGACCGATATGGACCATGTTCCAAATTACAACCGGATTGGATGAAATTTGCTTCTCTTGGAGACTTCGCAAGCCAAATCTGGGGATCGGTTTATATGGGGCCTATATATAATTATGAACCGATGTGGACCAATTTTTGCACGGTTGTTAGAGACCATATACCAATATCATGTACCAAATTTCAGGCGGATCGGATCAAATTTGCTTCTCTTTGAGGCTCCGCAACCCAAATCTGGGGATCGGTTTATATGGGCGCTATATATAATTATGGACCGATACGGACAAATTTTTGCATGGTTGTTAGAGACCATATACCAACATCATGTACCAAATTTCAGCCGGATCGGATGAAATTTTCTTCTCTTTGAGGCTCCGCAAGCCAAATCTGGGGATCGGTTTATATGGGGGCCGATGGGTACCAATTTTTGCATGGTTGTTAGAGACCATATAGTGACACCATGTACCAAATTTCAGCCGGATCGGATAAAATTTGCTTCTCTTTTAGGCTCCGCAAGCCAAATCTGGGGATCGGTTTATATGGGGGCTATATATAATTATGGACCGATGTGAACCAATTTTTGCATGGTTGTTAGAGACCATATACCAACACCATATACCAAATTTCAGCCGGATCGGATGAAATATGCTCCTCTTTTAGGCTCCGCAAGCCAAATCTGGGGATCGGTTTATATGGGGGCTATATATAATTATGGACCGATGTGAACCAATTTTTGCATGGTTGTTAGAGACCATATACCAACACCATATACCAAATTTCAGCCGGATCGGATGAAATATGCTTCTGTTAGAGGCTCCACAAGCCAAATCTGGGGATCGGTTTATATGGGGGCTATATATATTTATGGACCGATGTGGACCAATTTTTGCATGGTTGTTAGAGACCATATACCAACACCATATACCAAATTTCAGCCGGATCGGATGAAATATGCTTCTTTTAGAGGCTCCACAAGCCAAATCTGAGGGTCCCTTTATATGGGGGCTATACGTAAAAGTGGACCGATATGGCCCATTTTCAATACCATCCGACCTACATCGATAACAACTACTTGTGCCAAGTTTCAAGTCGATAGCTTGTTTCGTTCGGAAGTTAGCGTGATTTCAACAGACGGACGGACGGACGGACGGACGGACGGACATGCTTAGATCGACTCAGAATTTCACCACGACCCAGAATATATATACTTTATGGGGTCTTAGAGCAATATTTCGATGTGTTACAAACGGAATGACAAAGTTAATATACCCCCATCCTATGATGGAGGGTATAAAAAGGCCGATTAAATACGTATATAATTAAGTTTAAAGTTTCTATACAAATAAAATTTTGACAAAATAAAATTTTGACAACATTTTCTATAGAAGCAAAATTTGGAAAAAAATTTCTATAGAAGTAAAATTTGGAAAAAATTTTCTATAGAAATAAAATTTTGACAAAATTTTCTATAGAAATAAAATTTTGACAAAATTTTCTATAGACATAAAATTTTGACAAAATTTTCTATAGAAATAATATTTTGACAAAATTTTCTATAGAAATAAAATTTTGACAAAATTTTCTATAGAAATAACATTTTGACAATGTTTTCTATAAAAATAAAATTTTGGTAGATTATTTTTGGCTCGAGTGGCAACCATGATTATGAACCGATATGGACTAATTTTTGTGTGATTGGGGATCGGATATATATAACTATGGACCGATATGGACCAATTATGGCATGGTTATAAGCGGCCTTATACTAACACCACGTTGCGTACCAAATTTCAGCCGGATCGGATGAAATTTGCTTTTCTTAGAGAGTCCGCAAGCCAAATCGGGGGATCGGTTTGTATGGGGGCTATATATAATTATGGACCGATATGGACCACTTTTGGCATGGTTGTTAGAGACAATATACTAACACCGCGTACCAAATTTCAATCGGATCGGATGACTTTTGCTCCTCTAAAAGGCTCCGGAGGTCAAATCTGGGGATCGGGTTATATGGGGGCTATATATAATTATGGGCCGATGTGGACCAATTTTTGCATGGTCACTAGAGAATATATACCAACACCATGTACCAAATTTCAGCCGGATCGGATGAAATTTGGTTCTCTTAGATGCTTCGCAAGCCAAATCGGGGGATAGATTTATATGGGGGCTATATGTAATTATAGATCGATATGGACCAGTTTTTGCATGGTTGTTAGAGACCATATGCTAACACCATGTACCAAATTTCAGCCGTATCGGATGAAATTTGCTTCTCTTAGAGCAATCGCAAGCCAAATTTGGGGGTCCGTTTATATGGGGGCTATACGTAAAAGTGGACCGATATGGACCAATTTTTGTATGGTTGTTAGAGACCATATACTAACATCATGTACCAAATTTCAGCCGGATTGGATGAAGTTTGCTTCTCTTAAAGCAATCGCAAGCCAAATTTGGGGATCCGTTTATATGGGGGCTATACGTAAAAGTGTTCCGATATGGCCCATTTGCAATACAATCCGACCTACATCAATAACAACTACTTGTGCCCAGTTTCAAGTCGATAGCTTGTTTCGTTCAGAAGTTTGCGTGATTTCAACAGACGGACGGGCGGACGGACATGCTCAGATCAGAATTTCACCACGACCCAGAATATATATACTTTATGGGGTCTTAGAGCAATATTTCGATGTGTTACAAACGGAATGACAAAGTTAATATGGGGTATATTCCTATGGTGGAGTGTATAAAAAATAAATAAATAAACTAACAATACTCCATTGAACACATGTACAAGGGCTGGAGAATAGATATATGATTGGACAAAAATGAAGAGAAAAAATTACTTTCGGACCAAGATAAACAATTTCTTTGTTGAACTAAAAAATCGTAATCAAATGAAATTTAATTTTTTTTTAAAATTTTTTGCTTATAGTGTCATTAGAAAATTTTGATCACATGAATTTGTTACAAATAACAGTGCAATGAATATAAAATTTTATGAATTTTACAAGTCGAAACCTATTTTTTGGTGATTTCGATTCTACACTGAAAAAATTATTGTCGTGAGGCCAAAGAATTCATGTTCTTAAAATACGAATGCAAATTTTGCTTAGCATATAAGACGCATTTCTCTGTTATAAAATGTTTTTCTTTGTCCAAAAGTCTATAAATTTTTCAATGAAGTGGTATTGTCCTTATAATTAAGTGATTTGACTTAAAAATGGGTCTCATAACATGAAAAAAATTTTTTTTGGGGTAAGGACAACTTTACTTTAATAATTCAGAAAAATTCTTTAATATTTATGAATTTTTGTCTTTTTGCTTTTTGACTACAAAGCAAAAAAATCGTTCAAATATAGGACAGGTTTTTCGACGCTTTATTTTAAAGACGTTTTTTACTTGAAACACAGCATAATTTCTACTAGAAGTCGAGTCTGAATTTGGAAAATAAAGTTGTCGTTTACTCGTTCTTAAAGGACTTTGATAGCATATGAAGAAAAAATGTAAAAAAAAAACGAAAAATTAAAATTTTCTTTCTAGAAGCAAGTAAACAAAACCAAAATTTAATTGTGTCGTAAAATTATCCTTACTTGTATTATCCGCTTCTTTCGCTCGGAATCAATACCAAAATTATTAAAGTAAAGACAAAATTTTTGGAACCGGGCATGTTTTTTTTTCGGTGTATAATAAATGGGGCACTATTCTCTAAATTGATTGCAAAATATGCAGAACATTGTCATAGCTGTTAGATACAGTAACCTCGGCACTATTATTAATTAACAATAACTTTGAAATGACAGTAGGAAACAGTAGTGTAACACAACAATAATTTTTTATACCCGCGACCATAGAATGGTTTGTCATTCCGTTTGCAACACATCGAAATATCGATTTCCGACTATATAAAGTATATATATTCTTGATCAGAGAGAAATTCTAAGACAATATAACCATGTCCGTCTGTCTGTCTGGCTGTTTGTCTGTCTGTCTGTTTTAATCACGCTACAGTCTTCAATAATGAAGCAATCGTTCTGAAATTTGGCACAAACTCGTCTATTGTCTGCAGGCAGGTCAAGTTCGCTATAACGGTCCAGGCTTTGATATAGTCCCCATATAAACCGACCTCCCGATCTTGGGGGTCTTGGGCTTATAGAAACCGTAGATTTTATCCAATTTGCCTGAAATTGAAAATCTAGAGGTATTTTAGAACCATAAAGAGCTGTGCCAAAAATGGTGAGTATCGGTTCATGTTTTGCTATAGCCCCCATATAGACCGATCTCCCAATTTTATTTCATGGACTTATAGAATCCGCAGTTTTTATTCAATTTACCTGAAATTGAAAATCTAGAGGTATTTTAGAACCATAAAGAGTTGTGCCCAAAATTGTTAGTATCGGTCCATGTTTTGGTATAGCCCAATATAGACCGATTTCTCGATTTTATTTCTTGGGCTTCTAGAATCCGCAGTTTTCATTCAATTTACCTGAAATTGAAAATCTAGAGGTATTTCAGAACTATGAAGAGGTGTGCCAAAATTGGTGAGCATCGGTCCATGTTTTGGTATGGTCCCCATATAAATCGATCTCCCGATTTTAGTTCTTGGGCTTATAGAAACCATAGTTTTTATCCAATTTGCCTGAAATTTGAAATCTAGAGGTAATTTAGGACTATAAAGAGATGTGCCCAAAATAGTGAGTATCGGTCCATGTTTTGGTATAGCCCCCATATAGACCGATTTCCCGATTCTACTTCTTGCGCTTATAGAAACCAAAGTTTTCATCTAATTTGCCTGAAATTGGAAATTTAGAGGTATTTTCGAGCCATAAAGAGGTGTGCCGAAAACGGTGGGTATCAGTTCATGTTTTGGTATAGCCCCCATATAGATCGATCTGCAGATTTTACTTTTTGGGCTTCTAGAATCCGAAGTTTTTATTCAATTTACCTGAAATTGAAAATCTGGAGGTATTTTAGAACCATAAAGAGGTGTGGCAAAATTGGTGAGCATCGGTCCTTGTTTTGGTATGGTCCCCATATAAACCGACCTCCCGATTTGGGGTCTTGGGCTGTAGTTTTTATCCAATTTGCCTGAAATTGGAAATCTAGAGGTATTGTAGGACCATAAATAGGTGTGCCGAAAATGATGAGTATCGGTTCATGTTTTGGTATAGCTCCCATATAGACCGATCTGCCGATTTTACTTCTTGGGCTTATAGAACCCGCAGTTTTTATCCAATTTGCCTGAAATTGGAAATCTAGAGGTATTTTCGAGCCATAAAAAGATGTGCCGAAAACGGTGAGTTTCGGTCCATATTTTAGTATATCCCCCATAGGCTCACAAAAACGTGTATGGGATTAAGTTTTTATCGGTCCATTTGGTAATGCCTCCATATAGACGGATTTCACTTCTTGAGTATATAGAAGGGGCACTGATCATGAAAACTGCTTGAAACTAAATGTAAAATTTCCAGATTTTACTCTCGGGTGAAAATATACAGACTTAAGATTTCAAATCAAGACGTTATTTTATAATTTTCTTGCACACCTACGAGAGATGTTAATGACTCCTCTAAAACTCAAACAAAAATGGTTCTGATATAGTCTTCATAAGTAAAATCTTTAAATTTATCTTCGGGAAGTGTACTGGTTGAACTGCTCTGCTTGATCTGTCCTCAACCCCTAATATTTGATACATGGTGGTGGGTATTTAAGACTCGGACTCGAAAAAAATATTTACGTAGTGTTATAGATTACGCAGCCTAAATTTTAGGATGCGCAATTTACACAATATTAAAGACAAATTTCCTTAAAGTAATGAACTTTTAATTAAAAAATTTATAGTCTTTGCTTCAACATTTTTTTATTAAATCCGCATGACTTTGAAGTAAGGAAATTTTTCTTTAAAGTAAAGAAATACATTTTTAATTTAAAGAAATCATCCTTAAATTAACTGATATATTGAATTTTTAGATTTAAGATAATAACTCGTCAAGCTAAGACATGCTTTGAGGATTTTGTAATTTTGTTTTGAAGATTTTTTTTTTTGGGTTTAAGAAACAAATTTTACTTCGAAGTAGCCGTTATAATTTGGATTTTCATACTTGTATTTGTTTGTACATGAATAGCATCCTAAAACTACAGCCAGATTGGTCGCTAAAAAATTTCGTTATTTCAAAAGAAGTCGTATCTTTGGCTCGGAATCAATGCCAAAATCCTTAAGGGAAAGTCAAATTCTTTAGATCCAAGTAACCTTTTTTTTGAGTGTAATTTAAATTTTATGGAGCCTACACTCAAAAAAAAGTGAACCCTATATTTCACTAAAGCTGATTTAATTTTATTTTAGTTCACGAAATTATTACGTTTTAAGACAGTTTGTATGACTTTAATATTTTTATACCCTCCACCATAGGATTATTAACTTTGTCATTCCGTTTGTATATAAATCCCATATAAACCGATCCCCCGATTTGGCTTGCGGAGCCTCTTGGAGGAGCAAGTTTCATCCGATCCGGCTGAAATTTGGTACATGGTGTTAGTATATGGTCTCCAATGACCATGCAAAAATTGGTCCATATCGGTCCATAATTATATATAGCCCCCATATAAACCGGTAACCAGATTTGGAGCCTCTTGGAAGACCAACATTCATCCGATTCAGTTGAAATTCGGTACGTGATGTTAATATATGGCCTCAAACACCCATGCAAAAATTGGTCGAAATCGGTCAATAATTACATATAGGCCCCATATAAACCGATCCCCAGTTTTGACATCCGGAGCCCCTTGGAAGAGCAAAATTCATCCGATTCAGTTGAAATTTGGTTCGTGATGTTAGTATATGATATTCAACAACCATGCAGGAATTGGTTCATATCAGTCCATAATTATATGTAGCCCCCATATAAACCGATCCCCAGACTTGACCTCTGGTGCTTTTTGGAGAAGCAAAATTCATCCGATCTGGTTGAAATTTGGTACGTGGTGGTATTATATGATATTTAACAACCATGCCAAAAGTGGTCCATATCAGTCCATAATCATATATAGCCCCCATATAAACCGATGCCGAGATTTGGTTTTGGAGCCTCTTGGAGGAGCAAAATTCATCCGATCCGGTTGAAATTTGGTACGTTGTGCTAGTATATGACCGTTAAAAACCATGCCTAACTAGGTCCATATCGGTCTATAGTTATATATAGCCCCTCAGATAAATCGATCCCCAATCACACAAAAATTGGTCCATATCAAGTTCTTAATTCTATATAGCCACCATATAAGCGACCCCCATATTTCAATTCTGGCTCTCTACGTACCGTGTCGGTTCGTAATTATTTGTAGACTTACCTATACATAACTTTTTTGTCTAATATATACCACGTATGTATATTTAGAAAACGATGTTAAGAAGTTTTAAGACACCACAACCCAAATAATTCGATTGTGGATGACAGCCTTTCGTAGAAGTTTCTACGCAATCCATGGTGGAGGGTACATAAGATTCGGCCTGGCCGAACTTACGGCCGTATAGACTTGTTTTTGCTTACTTTTGTTAAATTAACTAAAGCAGAGGAAACAAGTTTATACGGCCGCAAGTTCGGCCAGGCCGAATCTTATGTACCCACCACCATGGATTGCGTAGAAACTTCTACGAAAGACTGTCATCCACAATCGAATTATTTGGGTTGTGGTATCTTAAAACTTCTTATTCCTGCATGGTTGTTGGATACCATATACTAACATCACGTACCAAATTTCAACCGAATGGGAAGAATTTTGCTCTTCCAAGGGGCTCTGGAGGTCAAATCTGGGGATCGGTTTATATGGGGCCTATATATAATTATGGACCGATATCGACCAATTTTTGCATGGGAGTTTGAGGCCATATATTAACACCACGTACCAAATTTCAACTGAATCAGATGAATTTTGGTCTTCCAAGAGGTTCCGGAGGTCAAATCTGGTGATCGGTTTATATGGGGGCTATATATAGTTATGAACCGATGTGGACCAATTTTTGCATGGTTGTTAGAGACCATATACTAACATCACGTACCAAATTTCAGCCGGATCGGATGAAATTTGCTTCTCTTAGAGGCCTCGCAAGCCAAATCGGGGGATCGGTTTAAATTGGGGCTATATATAATTATGGACCGATGTGGACCAATTTTTGCATGGTTGTTCGAGACCATATACTAACACCATGTACCAAATTTCAGCCGGATCGGATGAAAGTTGCTTCTCTATGAGGCCTCGCAAGCCAAATCGGGGGATATGTTTATATGGGGGCTATATATAATTATAGACCGATATGGACCAATTTTTGCATGGTTGTTATAGACTATATACTGACTCCATATACCAAATTTCAGCCGAATCGGATGAAATTTGCTTCTCTTAGGGGCCTCGCAAGCCAAACCTGGGGATCGGTTTATATGGGGGCTATATATAATTATGGACCGATGTGGACCAATTTTTGCATGGTTGTTAGAGACCATATACTAACACCATGTACCAAATTTCAGCCGGATCGGATGAAATTTGCTTCTCTTAGGGGCCTCGCAAGCCAAATCGAGGGATCGGTTTATATGGGGGCTATATATAATTAAGGACCGATGTGGACCAATTTTTGCATGGTTGTTAGAGACCATATACTAACACCATATACCAAATTTCAGCCGGATCGGATGAAATTTGCTTCTCTTAGAGGCCTCGCAAGCCAAATTTTGGGGTCCGTTTATATGGGGGCTATACGTAAAAGTGGACCGATATGGCCCATTTGCAATACCATCCGACCTACATCAATAACAACTACTTGTGCCAAGTTTCAAGTCGATAGCTTGTTTCGTTCGGAAGTTAGCGTGATTTCAACAGACGGACGGACGGACGGACATGCTCAGAGCAATATTTCGATGTGTTACAAACGGAATGACAATGTTAATATACCCCCCATCCTATGGTGGTGGGTATAAAAATTATACACGAAGGAAGCATAAAGATTAACTAAATTCGTGTATTTTACCAATAATGCGACCATCATGAACTTCGTATGGCACTAAAGACATTCTTGCTATTTTGAACACTAATTTTTTCCTTCAAACTACAAAATTTTCTTTAAGAAGTGAAAAAAATTAATTATGTTTAATAAATTTTCTTGAATTTGTCGAAAAATATTTACTTATTTTTGTGATATCGGAGAAGTGTCAGCGTTTGTAATACTGTTCAGTTAAAATTTTCAAAAAATATTAAAAATTTTCTAAAACTAACCAAATTTTTTCTTTATGATGGGTTCACTGTTTTTTCAGTGTAGATTTGAAACTAGATAGCTTCCTAAAAAATTCTTTATTTTGAAGAAGCAGAATCGATGACTCTATGGATCAAAGATAATTTTTTTTTGAGTTTTGGGTAACATATTTAGAGCACAAATTAAAAGTTCGGGATTTTTTCAAATGTTTAAGTATATATTAAAACAAGTATATACGGCCGTAAGTTCGGCCAGGCCGAAGCTTATGTACCCTCCATCATGGATTGCGTAGAAACTTCTTCTAAACACTGCCATCCACAATCGAATTACTTAAGTTGCGGTAACGCTTGCCGATGGCAAGGTATCTTAAAACCTCCTAACACCATCTTCTAAATTGTATGTCCATACGTGGTATATATTAAATCAAAAAAGATCGATCCAATACGTATATAATTCAATAGAAAGAAAATATTAAAAAATTTTCTATGGAAATAAAATTTTCACAAAATTTTCTATAGAAATAAAAATTTTGACAAAATTTTCTATAGAAAGAAAATTTTGACAAAAATTTTTTCAGAAATAAAATTTTAACAAAATTTTCTATAGAAATAAACTTTTGACAAAATTTTCTATAGACATAAAATCTTGGTCGATTATTTTTGGCTCGAGTGGCAACTATGATTATGAACCGAATAAAATTTGAACAAAATTTTCTATAGAAATAAAATTTTGACAAAATTTTCTATAGAAATAAAATTTTGACAATGATGAAAATTTTATTATGAACCGAATAAAATTTTAACAAACTTTTCTCTAGAAATAAAATTTTGACAACATTTTCTATAGAAATAAAATTTTGGTAGATTATTTTTGGCTCTAGTGGCAACCATGATTATGAACCGATATGGACCAATTTTTGTGTGATTGGACCAATTTTGGTATGGTTGTTAGCGACCATATACTAACACCACGTTCCTACTTTGAACCGGATCGGATGAATTTTGCTCCTCCAAGAGGCTCCGGAGGTCAAATCTGGAGAACGTTTTATATGGGGGCTAGATATAATTATGGACCGATATGGACCATGTTCCAAATTACAACCGGATTGGATGAAATTTGCTTCTCTTGGAGACTTCGCAAGCCAAATCTGGGGATCGGTTTATATGGGGCCTATATATAATTATGAACCGATGTGGACCAATTTTTGCACGGTTGTTAGAGACCATATACCAATATCATGTACCAAATTTCAGGCGGATCGGATCAAATTTGCTTCTCTTTGAGGCTCCGCAACCCAAATCTGGGGATCGGTTTATATGGGCGCTATATATAATTATGGACCGATACGGACAAATTTTTGCATGGTTGTTAGAGACCATATACCAACATCATGTACCAAATTTCAGCCGGATCGGATGAAATTTTCTTCTCTTTGAGGCTCCGCAAGCCAAATCTGGGGATCGGTTTATATGGGGGCCGATGGGTACCAATTTTTGCATGGTTGTTAGAGACCATATAGTGACACCATGTACCAAATTTCAGCCGGATCGGATAAAATTTGCTTCTCTTTTAGGCTCCGCAAGCCAAATCTGGGGATCGGTTTATATGGGGGCTATATATAATTATGGACCGATGTGAACCAATTTTTGCATGGTTGTTAGAGACCATATACCAACACCATATACCAAATTTCAGCCGGATCGGATGAAATATGCTCCTCTTTTAGGCTCCGCAAGCCAAATCTGGGGATCGGTTTATATGGGGGCTATATATAATTATGGACCGATGTGAACCAATTTTTGCATGGTTGTTAGAGACCATATACCAACACCATATACCAAATTTCAGCCGGATCGGATGAAATATGCTTCTGTTAGAGGCTCCACAAGCCAAATCTGGGGATCGGTTTATATGGGGGCTATATATATTTATGGACCGATGTGGACCAATTTTTGCATGGTTGTTAGAGACCATATACCAACACCATATACCAAATTTCAGCCGGATCGGATGAAATATGCTTCTTTTAGAGGCTCCACAAGCCAAATCTGAGGGTCCCTTTATATGGGGGCTATACGTAAAAGTGGACCGATATGGCCCATTTTCAATACCATCCGACCTACATCGATAACAACTACTTGTGCCAAGTTTCAAGTCGATAGCTTGTTTCGTTCGGAAGTTAGCGTGATTTCAACAGACGGACGGACGGACGGACGGACGGACGGACGGACGGACATGCTTAGATCGACTCAGAATTTCACCACGACCCAGAATATATATACTTTATGGGGTCTTAGAGCAATATTTCGATGTGTTACAAACGGAATGACAAAGTTAATATACCCCCATCCTATGATGGAGGGTATAAAAATAATTTAGTGGACTGATCAATTGAAGTATATATTGTCTATAACAAATGCTGATCAACAAGTGGTAATCATCGATCGGAACAAGTGGTAATCAGAAGAGGCAATGTCTGGGCTATATTGAGGGTGGGGTAGGACTTCCCAATAAGCCTTGCCGTGCCTTTCCAAATATTGTGGCCGTGTCTTGCGTACTGGATTCTAGGAAATAAATTTTAATTTATTAATTTTTTCTTCATGTGCTATCAGAGTCTTTTAAAAACGTTTTAACGATCATTTAAATGGCCAGATTCAGACTCGACTTAAAGTACAAATTATGCTATGTTTCAGGTAAACAACGTTTTCAAAATAAAGTATTGAAAAACATTTCCTATTTTTAAACGCTTGCTTGGTTTGTACACTCAAAAAAAAAGTGAACCCTCCACACCCAGAAAAAAGTGCCTTCGAAACTAAAGGAAAAATTCTTCATCAATATAGTTTACCCATTTTATTTCCATTAAGGTAAATTTGTGTGAGAAATAATAAAATTTACTCGTTTCAGTAAAAAAATCCTAAACTGTAAGCAGTTAGGAATAGTTCATTAACTAGAATAAGGCATGGAATTTTACTAATACTGTTTTCTTCGCCGGGTATAAGAATTTACTACTGAACAAGAAACTTTCATTCACCGATAACAAAGCATTCGTAAAAATAAACAAAATCCGAACTAAACCAAGTTTCCTCAAAATTAGTAAAATTTCTTATAAAATGATAATTCTTACTTCCTTTATTATAGAAAGCTTATCATAATACAAATAACACTTGGCATAGAAAAATATTTTAGTTCATTCGTACTAAGAAGTATGCAATCCAATCAAAACTTAAGGAAACACACTTGTTAGAATATAGGAAATTTTCCTATATTTATATTGTCTACCTGTAATCGATACCTGTCATCGCAATCGATGTGTTTGCGCGTGGGTTGTTTTTTAGTTGGAATCGCGTTGTTGTGGTATACGGAGAGATTGTTAAAAAATAATATGGTAAAAAATATAATATATATGAAATATATATTAAAATTTTGCTGCAAGTAGAGGATGCTGATGAGGAATGTGGTAATTCCGAAACAGCTGTACATCCAACCATCTTGCAGTCTAT
This sequence comes from Haematobia irritans, assembly GCF_050003625.1. Lineage (NCBI taxonomy): Eukaryota > Metazoa > Arthropoda > Insecta > Diptera > Muscidae > Haematobia > Haematobia irritans. Next base: position 168,583,786 of record NC_134400.1, read on the forward strand.
AGGGCTTTGCCCAAATAAATTTGACAAGCATACTTTTCCTCTGTTGGTTAAGCTACACTTGTAGTTTAGTCAATGCATCGCTTTAAGCTGAGATCAAAAACAACAATAACGATTGAAGGGAAGCCAACAATAACAAACAAAACGAATATATGAAATATTTGTTATTTTAAATTAGTGAGAAAAATGTTTTGAATATAAATCTATCAATGTTCGTGATGGTGTATAAAGAAAGAAAACACCAGCAGAATAACAACCCTTTCATTTGTCTTCATTTTGGAATCTTCAATTATCAGGTAATATTCAGTGACGCTAACCTTTTGTAACAAAAATGGTTTATGATTTTTTATATTTGTAGGTATTGAAATTGTAAAAGCAGGACAAAATCGTTAGGCAGCATCTAATTAAAAGTGAAAGAAACAAGAAGAAGAAAAGCATTACGTTTTACAGTTGGTAACTTTACATGGAAATTGGAAATAGTGGAATAATAAACTAATATTTCAAGGCCAGTCGATGATGTTGATTCTTAATAAATATATTTAATATATTAATAAAACATGTCTTTTATTGAAGAAAAAATGCCCATATAAAACACTAAAACTGTATTTAAAAACGAAGGTAAGCAGTTCTAATTTTGAAGTAAAAGGTTTACCACAACTATGTAAGATTTGTCCAAATGAATGAAAAAAGTTCAATAAAATCATTCCATATATGAATTTAATTCAGTTACTTTTTTCATTCTGTAGTATAGTGGTACATAAATATAAGAAAATGTTAACTTATATATGGAATGGCTTCAACCTAATTTCTACGAAAATCACATCGTTGAAACAAATAAAAATGTCTTTGGCGCTATACGAAGTTCAACTTTCTTCACAATGAGTTCATTTTAACTTAAAGAAGGGGTCACTTTTTTCTGGGTGTACTTCACTAAAGCCAATTTAACTTTAATTTAGTCCATGGAATTGTTATGTTTGGAGAAAATTTTGTTAAATGAACTAATTAACGGGAAATAATTATACACAAATGAAGCATTAAGATTTATTCGTACTTCGTACTTCTCAACAAATAGTTCATTATTTCTTTAACGGCCATTTTTATGTAGCTCCGTTAGGCTTTAACTGTCAGTTAATAGAAATTAAATTGCAAATATCTTCTCTACGGTAACCTTTAATGGAAAAGTTATCGGCAGTTAAGTTCCTAACTGGCATATAGAATATATAGGCAAGATGACAGCTATGTCCATAATACGGTTCAAAAGTTCGTTAGTTAACGGAACACTAACGGAGCTTAATGAAAATGGTGTAAATTTGTAAATTTTACTATAAATGTACCCATCTTGAACTATCTTTGGCACTGAAGGCATTATTGCAATTTTGAACTCCAATTGTTACCTTCAAACTACACTTGAAACAATTAATTACGTCTAATAAATTAATAAAATAAGAGATATACATTAGAGAGTTTACGTATACAACAAAAAACAAGTGCAATAAACAGAAAAGAAGACAAAGACAATGCTAACGCCAACTACAGCATTGTATTGTTATAGTTTAGACGGTTACCATCTGTGATAGCAACATAAGTTTTACTGTGATATTAGTTTAAGTTAATTATTTTTGCAATTACAAAATATGTGTTTTATGTCGAATTCTAGTAATATCGTAATAATTGGCGTATTTGTTTGCAAATGTAATTGACGATAGATTGAATGTAAGTGAAACTTGTACGAAAATCAATAGAATGTATGTTAAGATCTAATATATTTCACTATTATATTGTTGCCAGATCCAATAAAAAAATCATCCCTGATGAAGCTGGAAAAAATCCCAGCGAAATGTTGGATGAAAATAATGGAATAATTCAATATTTGTCTTATTCGCATTCAAAAATGACCTTGAAAGCCCAGAGAAAATATATACAGAGAAAATTTTCTTGAATTTGTCGCAAAATATTTAGTTATTTTTTTGATAACGGCGTGTTGTCAGTGTTTGTAATACTGTTTAGTTAAAATTTTCTAAAATTAACCAACATTTTTCTTCCTGATGGGTTCACTGTTTTTTCAGTGTTTGGCTTTGTCCAAATAAATTTGACAAATATACTTTTCCTTAGTTGGTTAAGGTACTCTCGTAGTTTAGTCTACGTATGGTTTTTAGCTAAAATCAAAACAAGTAAGAAAAGTAGAAAGTCGGGCGGGACCGGCTATATCATACCCTAAACCACCCTTACTGAATTAGTAAACATATATGTATATGGGAGCTATATCTAAATTTGAACCGATTTGGATGATATTTTGCACAAGTAGTCAGTACTACAGAAGATTAAGAGTAAGCCAAATTTGAGTAAGATCGGTTGATAAGTAAGGGTTATATGGCCAAATTTGTTAAAATCGGGCGATAAAGGGTGATACGGTCAAAATTTGGTCAATATAAACTTGACGTATTTCTTTCAATTTTGCATTTAAAAAACCTGAACACCCCTCATTTTGAAGGTGTGTGTGTGTAGAATGTTGCTCCTATTTTGATTTTGGAATTCACTCTTCAGTTGTCAAAATGCCGTCCAAGCAAGAAGAGCAGCGTATCAAAATTTTGCTCGCGCATCGCGAAAATCCGAGCTACTCGCACGCAAAGCTGGCAAAATCGCTAGAAGTTGCCAAATCAACCGTTACAAATGTAATTAAAGTGTTTGGGGAACGTTTGTCGACAGCCAGGAAGTCTGGATCGGGGGGAAATCGAAAATCGGAAGCCGCTGAGACGACAAAGAGAGTTGCCGGTAGTTTCAAGCGAAACCCTGACCTCTCTCTCTCTCCGAGATGCCGCAAACAAGCTGGGTGTATCGTCTACAACCGTGCATCGAGCCAAAAAACGAGCCGGACTATCGACTTACAAGAAGGTAGTGACTCCAAATCGCGATGATAAACAAAATACGACGGCCAAAGCGCGATCCCGGAGGCTGTACACGACGATGCTGACGAAGTTTGACTGCGTGGTAATGGACGACGAAACCTACGTCAAAGCCGACTACAAGCAGCTTCCGGGACAGGAGTTTTATACGGCAAAAGGAAGGGGAAAGGTAGCACATAAAACTGTCAAAGTTCGCAAAGAAATATCTGGTTTGGCAAGCCATCTGTACCTGTGGCTTGAAAAGCAGCATTTTCATAGCTTCCGGGACTGTCAACCAAGAAATTTACGTGAAAGAGTGTTTGAATAAACGTCGGCCAAAGCGCGATCCCGGAGGCTGTACACGACGATGCTGACGAAGTTTGACTGCGTGGTAATGGACGACGAAACCTACGTCAAAGCCGACTACAAGCAGCTTCCGGGACAGGAGTTTTATACGGCAAAAGGAAGGGGAAAGGTAGCACATAAAACTGTCAAAGTTCGCAAAGAAATATCTGGTTTGGCAAGCCATCTGTACCTGTGGCTTGAAAAGCAGCATTTTCATAGCTTCCGGGACTGTCAACCAAGAAATTTACGTGAAAGAGTGTTTGAATAAACGTCGGCTGCCTTCCCTGAAGAAACACGGTTGTTCCGTACTGTTTTGGCCGGATTTGGCATCTTGCCATTACGGTAAAAAGGCCATGGAGTGGTACGCCGCCAACAACGTGCAGGTGGTTCCCAAGGACAAGAACCCTCCGAACACGCCAGAGCTCCGCCCAATTGAGAAATACTGGGCTATTGTCAAGCGGAACCTAAAGAAGACCAAAAAAACTGCTAAGGACGAGCAGCAGTTCAAGGCAAACTGGCTTTCTGCGGCGAAGAAGGTGGACAAGGTGGCTGTACAAAATCTGATGGCAGGTGTCAAGCGTGAGGCCCGACAATTCGGATTTGGAAAAGCGAAAGCCTAACTGAATATTTTTCCTGAATTTTATACTAATTGAACTTGAAAAAGAAATTTAATTTGATTTTTTAAATAAACGATTTCAGCGATTTACACGCGTTTTCCCTTGACCAAATTGTGACCGTATCACCCTTTACATATATATGGGAGCTATAACTAAATATGAACCGATTTCGATGATTTTTTGCACATATATGGTAGTAAGTACTATAGAAAATTAGAATTGGACAACTTTGAGTACGATCGCTTGATAAACAAGGGACTTATGGACAAATTTGGGAATATCGGGCGATACATATATATGGGAGCTATATCTAAATTTGAACCGATTACGATGAAATTTTCCACACTTAAAGGGTGGTCAATTAGATTACTTTGTGGCAAATCGGTTAGTAAATGAACGCAACATGACCCCATTTATCGAAATCGGGCGATACATATATATGGGAGCTATATCTAAATTTGATCCGATTTTTTTTCCAAATTCAATAGGGTTCGTTCTTGGTCCAGAAAACGCCATATATCAAATTACATCAAAATCGGTTAATAATGCGACCGGAGCATGCGAACAACAAATACATGGACGGACGGACACCAAGCGCTAGATCGACTCAGGAGGTGATTCTGAGTTGATCGGTATATATTTTATGGGGTCTAAAATCAATATTTGTGGTAGGCACATTTTTTGGCAGATCAAAGTTATTATACCTTGACCACTAACATATGTGGTTGAGGGTATAACAACAAAAATTATTTCACGACCAAGAAAAAGATATGCTTGAACTGTAAAATGCTTTTTTGTTTGAAAAATATATTTGATTGAAGCAGAATATGTTTGGGACTATATATTACAAAGGCGGTTTTTTGAGGGTGTAAAATTCATTGGAGATTATTCATGTTTGCACTAGGGAGCCACCGAGGTGGAATGCTTAGCATGCCCGCCTTGCATACACAAGGTCGTGGGTTCGATTCCTGCTTCGACCGAACACCAAAAGGTTTTCAGCGGCGGATTATCCCACCGCAGTAATGCTGGTGACATTTCTGAGGGTTTCAAAACTTCTCTAAGTGGTTTCACTGCAATGTGGAACGCCGTTCGGACTCGGCTATAAAAAGGAGGTCCCTTGTCATTGAGCTTAACATGGAATCGGGCAGCACTCAGTGATAAGAGAGAAGTTCACCAATGTGGTATCACAATGGACTGAATAGCCTAAGTGAGCCTGATACATCGGGCTGCCATCTAACCTAACCTAAGTTTGCACTATTTCCGACTCACAATTTGGGGATCCAAACTACATTTTTGTGGAAGCTCTTGTTTTGCGGGATAGCCCATTCATATTTCGTTTTGTGTCCTTGCAAACCACTGTGCATCACTAAATGATGATATATGGATTTATATGGGAGTCATAGTTTATATAGTCCACCATGAATACAACCAAAATATTCAAACACTCAAATGTTTCGTGCTCATGGTGTCCACATACAAAATCATTCACTGAGTTGGTGGTCATAAAAAGGCCGTTAAGGGTCATTTGGAGTTGAAATTTTATATGAGTGTGGTTGTTGTTTTTTTTTGTTTTGTTTGTTGCTTTATTTGGTAGTCATGTACGAACTTTACGATTTATGAGTTTGTAGCGATTTGTATTTGTTCTGGATAAAAGCAGAAAACACAAAAATTGATCAAACGTGCAGATGGACTTTTGAGTATTGGGTATTTTATCCTTTGTAAATTTTCCTGAGATTGATAGAAGCATTATGAGTGTGTGTATGTGTGTGTGGTAATGAAATGGTATAGAAACGTCAAAAAAAACAATTCTTGTTTGTGGGGGAAAAAATAGCGTCTGACAAAAAATGAATTGATTGGTGGGGAAAAGCCCAAAAAAATTATATATGCCTTCGAGAGTAATACTATGAGTAGGGCGAACGGTGGTGAGTGTATTGTAAGAAGGAAATTGCAAAAATGAAGAATGTTCCTGATTGCATTCTCCCATGCATGATGCATGCCCACACACCCAAACGTGACATGGTCATATTCACTATTTGTGATAGCATCCTAGCACATAAAGTTGCATGTGGCATCACAACTAACAAACACGATAGTCATGACTATGACCAGGAATGAAATACAGCTGGGGTTCCACCAGTATTTGTGGTTTAAAAATGAATTTGGGGAAAAATGTTATTGTAAGAAAATATTGGCCATTGGGTACTTGGGTATGTTAATCGTTTGCATACACCCTCACAAAAAAGTGGGAACTAAAGCCAATTTAATTTTATTTTAGTTCATGCAAATTGTTATATTCTAAGGCCGGTGGTACCATTGGTGTAGCTAGGGGGTCCCTCGGGTGATAAAAAAAAAAAAAAATTAGTCTCCCGCGGTGTTAGTCATCATATCGCCTGGCCAGAAAATCGAACCGCGGGCCATACACAGAAAAAAATATCACCAAAATATTCCCAATTAAAAAGTTGATTGAAGTTAAGTTAGGTTAGGTTAGGTGGCAGTCCGACGTATCAGGCTCACTTAGACTATTCAGTCCATTGTGATACCACATTGGTGAACTTCTCTCTTATCACTGAGTGCTGCCCGATTCCATGTTAAGTTCAATGACAAGGGACCTCCTTTTTATAGCCGAGTCCGAACGGCGTTTCACATTGCAGTGAAACCACTTAGAGAAGCTTTGAAACCCTCAGAAATGTCACCAGCATTACTGAGGTGGGATAATCCACCGCTGAAAATTTTTTTTTGGTGTTCGGTCGAAGCAGGAATCGAACCCACGACCTTGTGTATGCAAGGCGGGCATGCTAACCATTGCTCCACGGTGGCTCCCTTGATTGAAGTTGAAAACTTTTTCAATTAAAAACTTAATTGATACTATTAATCTCTTAATCAAACTAGAAACATTAAGTCAATTAAGGCAATGATTGAAATTTTTAAATTTTCAATTAAAAAATTAACTGATACAATTAATTTTTTAATCAAACTCGGAAGAATAGGACAGTTAAAAAATTATGGCTATATTTTTTTTATATTCTTACATAATTTTTTTTTATTTAAACTATACATTTTTGAATCAAACTAAAAAGGATTAAAAATAGTTATAGAAAGTGATTGAAATATAGTATAGCGATTGCAAATAGTTTAGTTTTTAATTAAAAAATTAATTGAATTTTGCAATCAACATCAATTAAAAATTTAATTGAATCAATTAAAAAATTAATTGAAATTTGCTTATGAAATCAACTAATTTTTTAATCAAGTATTTTTTAATGCTCAATTAAAATTGTGATTGATACTCATCATTTTCGTGATTGAAGACATTTCAATTAAAAAACAAGTATATAAAGCAGTAAGTTCGGCCGGGCCGATTCCTAAATACCCACCACCATGAATCAAATATTATAGTTTCCAGTGAAAATTTCAGGGGGATTTGGTGACCAGTACACTTCCCGAAGATAAATTCAAAGATTTTACCTATGAAGACTAGATCAGATTCTGGATTTATAAGAACCATATTTGTTTGAGTTTTAGAGGAATCATACACATCGTGTGCAAGAAAATTAAATAACGCCTTGATTTAAAATCTAACATCTGTAGATTTTTACCCCCATTATTTAAATGATTACCAGAAGTAAAATCTGGAAAGTATAATTCAGTTTCAAGCAATTTTCATTATCAGTGCACATGGACCGATATTCACCATTTTCGGCACACGTCTTTATGTTCCTAAAATACTTCTAGATTTAAAATTTCATGCAAATTTGATAAAAATTATGGTTTCTAAAAGCCCAAGAAGTAAAATCGGGAGATCGGTCTATTTAGGAGATAAACCAAAACATGGACCAATACACGCCATTTTCGGCTCTCATATCTAAGGTTTTAAAATACCTGTAGATTTCTCATTTCAAGCAAATTGGATACAAACTACGGATTCTAGGAGCCTAAAAAATAAAATCATTTCTTGCACACCTGTTTATATTCCTAAAAACCTCCAGATTTTCGATTTCAGGCAAAGTGGACAACAATTAGGTTTCTAGAAGCCCAAAAAGTAATATCAGGAGATCGGTCTATCTGATGGCTATATCAAAACATGGGCCTATATTCATTTTCGGCATACCTTTTTATGGTCCTAAAATACCTCTAGATATCCAATTTGAGGAAAGTTGGATAAAAACTACGGATTTTATCCAACTTGCCTCAAATTGGAGATCGGTCTATATGGGGGCTATATAAAAACTTGGTCCGATACTCATAATTTTCAGCACACCTCTTTAGGGTTTTAAAATACCTCTAGATTTCTAATTTCAGGCAAATTGGATAAAAACTACAGATTTTAGACGCCCAAGAAGTAAAAACTGGCTATCGGTCTATATGGGCGCTATACCAAAACATGGACCGATACTCACCATTTTCGGCACACCTCTTTATTGTTCTAAAATACCTCTAGATTTCCAATTTCCGGCAAAATGGATAAAAACTACGGATTCTATAAGCCCAAAACCCCAAATCGGGAGATCGGTCTATATGGGCGATATACCAAAACCTGGACTGATACTCACCATTTGTAGCACACCTCCTTATGGACCTAAAATATCTCTAGATTTCAAATTTCAACCAAATTGGATAATAACTACGGATTCTAGAAGCCCAAGAAGTAAAATCGGGAAATGGGTCTATATGGGGGCTATACCTAAACATCAACCGATAGCCACCATTTTTGGCACACCTCTTTATGGTGCTAAAATTCCTCTAGATTTCCAATTTCAGGCTAATTGGATAGAAACTATCGATTCTAGAAGCCCCAGAAATATAATCGGGAGATCGGTCTATATGGGGGCTATACCAAAACATGGACCGATACTCACCATTTTTGGCACACCTCTTTGTGGTCATAAAATACCTCTAGATTTCCAATTTCAGGCAAATTGGATAGAAACTATGGTTTCTATAAGCCCAAGACCCCAAATCGGGAGGTCGGTTTATATGGGAACTATATCAAAACTTGGACCGATATAGCCCATCTTTGAACTTGACCTGCCTGCAGACAATAGACAATAGAGTTTGTGCGAAATTTCAGCACGATTGCTTTATTATTGAAGACTGTAGCGTGATTACAACAGGCAGACAGCCAGACACACAGACGGACATGGCTATATCGTCTTAGAATTTCTCCCTGATCAAGAATATATATATACTTTATATAGTCGGAAAGCGATGTGTTACAAACGGAATGACAAACTTATTATACCCCCGTCACCATTCTATGGTGGTGGGTATAAAAATTTATAAAATCGAATAATTTCTTCTACATTCCATTTCTTCCATTTTAAGGAATACAAACTTTGTGCAAATTTACTTTGGGCTATTCCCCCATCAAGTTATAATAAAATTTGCAATGTATAAATATGTATAATTTTATGCCCTTTTTTCTGATTTAGTTTTCACGTTAGCAGCTAAACTCGAACTATTTGGATTAAAAGATTAGTGGGATGAATCATTTTTTTATTGTTTTTAAAATTCAATTGAAATTTGAATTGAAAAGCATTTGAGAAATATTTTTCTGTGTATGGCAACTCCTCAATCAAATCACACATACATACCTCTTAACATTGCCCAGGAAATCCACTGTGTAATTCTTGGCTGACGATGTGAACCATGTAGCTGAGTGCAATTCCAATTGGGCTTTATAGCAATCATATTTGATGTATTGCGTACAGTACAATGAATGTGAGATCAATTCCTGCAACATTTCCGGTGAAAATGCACGATAGCGAATGTTAAAACTAAAGTCCGAATCACGTGACGAACGCACATCCACTTGGCTGGGCAGATTGTGCTCGACAATGGTTTTGGTGGCATTCTCCAATGTTTGAAAATCACATTTGACACTAGCCGGCGGAAAGACTCCATTGCCATCGATGTCAATTAGATACACCTCCGACTTGGTGAAGCCCAGCAAGGCAAGCTCCTCGCAAGTTTTACGATATTGGGCAAAGTGGCAATTCTTACCAATGTAGCCGGTGTGATTGCAATCGCATGAGACCTGATCATCCTTGACAAAACATTTGCCACCATGCTCACATGTATTGGGCCGTTTGCAGGGGTCAATGTACTGGCAGTTGTCCAAAGCCACCTCACCAACCATACGCTCCGTCTTGACCACATGACGAGGTTCGATGAGATGGCCATTAATTTCGATGTCGCGTATGCAACCGACAAGGCCAGATGTGGCCGCCTTCAGGCTACTGCCAATGATCAATTTATCGCCAATGTTAAAGGTCAAGCCATACATTTGGGTACGGTGATGTTGATAGTCAACGCTGAAACGGATTTCACCATCTCTGTAATCCAATTCTACAGAATGCCAGGAAGTGGCACGGCTAATCTTCACGACTGTGGGTATGGTGACGTTATTTAAGGCATCGGGTACCAAATCAAAACTAAGTTTATCTGCTGCCAAACGTATCTGCAGAATGTCGAGATGGTTAGGTCATCCATCCAATATGGCCCCATGTATGATATGGAATACAAATCAGTTGGATGGTTTTTTTGTTTTGTTTTTTTTGGCATGGATTTGACCATTATGTCCGTGGATGAAAAGTGATGACAGAGACGATGGCGTTTAGCATAACATTCAATTTCCGTAGCAAAATTGCATTTCCGTTGATTATTTTTCCGTGCGTGTGTGTGTATGGATTTTTGTTTTTGGTGATATTGTGACACCATTTCCGTTGCATGTGTTCCAGAGTTAGAATCCGTTAACACCATCACAAGTTGTTAGAAACCAACCAACATTTGAGAGATGCAAACGAGATGCATCATAACCACGTACACAACGTATGATTTTCATTATGTCAATTTTTCATCAGGTTATGTGTTCCAAATATGACCAACATCGCGGTTTTTTGTTTCAATGCCAAATCATCATTATTCGCATGACGAACGAAAGTTTTGGTAATTGAATAGCATGAAATGAAACAATACAGAATTAAAATTTTTCGTTAGAAAACATAGTTAATAATAAACATAGTGCTTGTATAGAATAAAACATATAAAGAAATAAATTATGAACAATGTTCAAAAAACTTTTCTACCCAGGAAAAACTCATATTACCAGGTATGAGTACAAGTATGCCTGCACCAAATTAGGTAACAACTTCTTCGTACATATATCAGCAGTAATACTTTTACGTGGGCATGACATTGGAGCAGTGTTGCCAGGTGATTTTTGATTCTTCCCCCCAAATCTTAAGAAAAAAAACCCCTAAATTGGTCTAAGCTTTTTTCAAAAACACCCAAAAAATTTCAGAATATAAAAAGTACAAAAAGTGGTCCCAAAATTTCGTGAAAAAAAATCCAAAAAATCGTGAAAAAAGATAACGAAAATAATATTTCCCCTAAGTTTCTAAAAGAGTGCATGAATGAAATTTCACCATCTTTATTAGTACTTTTTAACAAAATGATAACTTCATCTGAATACCCAGATATTTTAAAGGTACACAAAATTGTTCCTATACCGAAGACAATCAATCCACAATCCGAGGAAAATTATAGACCAATATCGATTCTTTCTACGATAGATAAAGTATTTGAAAGGATTTTATTTGAGAATTTATTAGGCTATTTTGAGGAGAATAAATTTCTTTATGATTTTCAATTTGGGTTCAGGAAAGGATGTGGTACTGAGGACGCAGTTTTAACTGTAGTGCAATATATATGTCAAGGATTAGATAAGGGTTTCAATGGTGTTGCGGGAATATTCTTTGATTTTTCGAAAGCATTTGATATGGTAGACCATCAAATTTTGTTAAGGAAACTGGAGTTTTATGGGATTAAGGGATCTGAAGTGAAACTATTTGAAAATTATTTCAAGAATAGAAAACAATTTGTGCAGATCAATCAATCAAAAAGCTCTTTGGAAACAGTTAGGTATGGCGTGCCACAAGGTAGTGGACTTGGTCCTTTACTATTTGCAATTTACTTGAATGATATTACGAATCTTTCTTTTTCTGGTAAGCTCTTTATGTTTGCCGATGATGTTTGTTTATTTTATCCCTATAGGTTTGATGCAACATTGAGAAATAATGTAGAGAGAGATTCTGCTTTGTTGTTTGAGTTTGCTAGATTAAATCAATTAGTTTTGAATCCTGGAAAAACCAAAATGGTCAGATTTCGTCCGAATTCTACTTCTATTACCCAGAATTTCCAAGTTTTTGTGGAAGTTTGCAATGGAAGCCTGATTCAGGAGGTAAGATCTGTAAAATATCTTGGTGTTTTACTTCAGAGTAACATGTCATGGAATTTACATATTGAAGAGGTGAGGAAGAAAGTTGCTCCCGCAGTAGGTATTCTGCATAAATTGAAATGGAAACTTGATGAGGGAACGAAACTTATGATTTTTCAGTCATTGATACAATCGCACATAAATTACCTGGCCAGTGTGTATGCGTACAACAAAGATTGCAGTTCCTTAAAATCCCTTCAAAGGATTCAAAATAGAGGTTTGAAACTTGTGTACAATCTTCCATTGCGATTTTCAACACAATCATTGTATCACTCGGTAGATAAGAATATACTACCAGTGCATAGTGTTCATGAATATCAAGTTCTGCTTTTTATCTACAAATCTATTAATAATATTGGCCATCACACAATTAAATTTGTTCAGAATCAAAACTATTTTAATACAAGAAATCAACAAAATCTGAGAGTACCTCGATGTAGGTTTGAAAAATGCAAACAAAGAATAGATTACTCAGGTTGTTTAAAGTACAATGAGCTACCACAATGTATAAAGTCGATCTGTACTATTTCAAGATTCAAGAAGGCATGTAAAGAGTTTCTAAGTAACAAGCTATAAAAAGAATTATTAGATTAATATAAAATTAATTATATAACACAAAAATTATATTCACTTTGTAAATAGTTTACAGTAAGAAATATTATTTGTTGTCACATGCCTCTACAATGCCCTTATGGCGCTGAGGCCCAAATATGAATGAAGTTTCATTTAAGTAAATAAACGATAAATTAAAAAAAAAATAATAATAATATTATTGCATACTTGTTTGTATTTAGGATCTTCTTGTTGACTTCCCGCATCTTTTTCTCAAAACTCATGCTAGAATTGTTCCGAATTTGCTTGAGAATTGCTCCACTTTATAAGGTCTGGAATAATTTTTTACCCCCAAAAATACCCCCAAATAAATTTTACCCCTAAAAATCGCCCTAAACGTGAAAACCCCTCCTAAATTTGGGGGGGGGGGGGGGAAACCCCCTAACCAGGCAACACTGCATTGGAGGAAAGTACTTCGTCGCAAGCATACCAGCTCTCCAAATATAACAGGTTTACCGTAAATAGACTCAAAAAGACCGAGTGAGTTGCTGCTCTCCATAGACAATAGATGTTATATAGATAGGCCATGTGTCTCTTAAAAAAAATGTCAGTTCCAAAAATTAATTTTCTGACATTTCATTTTGATTTTTTCGTAAAGAGTCAGTCCCAAATATTAATTTTCGTGCATTGGCTTTTGTGTTGTTCGTAAAGAGCAATGCTGCTCAAAATTAAATTTCGTATTTTCGCGGTTTTGGTTACAATTTTTTGTTCAAATATGAACTTTTAATATATTAATTTATTTATAAATCCTCTGGTGCATCATAAACGTTCTAATTTTGTGTAAAATTGGCAAACTATAAAATGGAAAACGAAAGAGATTGTAAGTGTGCTCTTATTTTTCTCGTTTATTCTTAATCTTCGAAACTGTCAAACATAGTTTGACACCCACGGCCCATCTATGTATTATAAGATCTATGCTGCTCTCATATCTATTTTCATTCTCTCTTATAAGTTAGTTTCTTATTCTCGGTCTTTTTCTACCCCTTTCTCTCCCTCTGTTTATATTTATGGTACAATTTGTACTTTGAAAATCTCTATGACGCCAGAAGGAATCGAAGTCAGACCTGTTGTTTTGTAATTCAACACATTATACCCTACTCCACGGCATGGATTTATTCAATGATGTAATTTTGCAATATCAATTATGTACTATACAACTTAAGAAAACCAGGGTAGATTTTATTGGCACTACCAATTAATATCCCAGCAAAAATATTTGGTTCTTCCAAAAGGCACAACTTTAAAAGCACTTCCAAAAATGTCCTCCCAAAGATGTTCTTTATTTCAACAACACACACCCAAAAAAAAAGTGAATCCACCAAGGAAGAAAATGTAGGTTCTTCCAAAAGGCACAACTTTAAAAGCACTTCCAAAAATGTCCTCCCAAAGATGTTCTTTATTTCAACAACACACACCCAAAAAAAAAGTGAATCCACCAAGGAAGAAAATGTAGGTTTATTTTAGAAAATTGTAACTAAAATCGTTTTTTTATTGCAACATGTTACAAATAAGTTAATAATTTTTGTCAAATTTAAGAAAATTTTTTTAAAAATAATTAATTTTTTTCTCTTGTTTAAGAAAATTTCATATGTTGAAAGAAAAAATTGGATTTAAAAATTGTTATAATGTCTTTAGCGCTATACGAAGTTCATGACAGGTACAATTTTAGTAAAATTTACTCATTTGAGAGACTTATGAACTCAATTTAAGCAAACTTCTGTCATTTTAGGAAAATATGAACTATTTTATTTTTTTGTAAAATTGTGCACTATATTTGTATATAACTTCCGATCCGGTTGAAATTTGGTACGTGGTGTTAGTATATGATCTCTAAAAACCATGCAAATATTGGTCCAGGTCGGTCCATAATTATATATAGCCGGCATATAAATCGATCCACAGATTTAACCTCCGGAACCTCTTGGTTCCATCTATATATATATAAAGGGTGATAGGTCAAAATTTGGTCAAGGGAAAACGCGTGTATATCGGTGAATTCGTTTATTTAAAAAATCAAATTAAATTTCTTTTGCAAGTTCAATTAGTATAAAATTCAGGAAAAATATTCAGTTAGGCTTTCGCTTTTCCAAATCCGAATTGCCGGGCCTCACGCTTGACACCTGCCATCAGATTTTGTACAGCCACCTTGTCCACCTTCTTCGCCGCAGAAAGCCAGTTTGCCTTGAACTGCTGCTCGTCCTTAGCAGTTTTTTGGTCTTCTTTAGGTTCCGCTTGACAATAGCCCAGTATTTCTCAATTGGGCGGAGCTCTGGCGTGTTGGGAGGGTTCTTGTCCTTGGGAACCACCTGCACGTTGTTGGCGGCGTACCACTCCATGGCCTTTTTACCGTAATGGCAAGATGCCAAATCCGGCCAAAACAGTACGGAACAAAGGTGTTTCTTCAGGAAAGGCAGCAGACGTTTATTCAAACACTCTTTCACGTAAATTTCTTGGTTGACAGTCCCGGAAGCTATGAAAATGCTGCTTTTCCCTTCCTTTTGCCGTATAAAACTCCTGTCCCGGAAGCTGCTTGTAGTCGGCTTTGACGTAGGTTTCGTCGCCCATTACCACGCAGTCAAACTTCGTCAGCATCGTCGTGTACAGCCTCCGGGATCGCGCTTTGGCCGTCGTATTTTGTTTATCATCGCGATTTGGAGTCACTACCTTCTTGTAAGTCGATAGTCCGGCTCGTTTTTTGGCTCGATGCACGGTTGTAGACGATACACCCAGCTTATTTGCGGCATCTCGGAGAGAGAGGTTAGGGTTTCGCTCGAAACTACCGGCAACTCTCTTTGTCGTCTCAGCGGCTTCCGGTTTTCGATTACCCCCTGATCCAGACTTCCTGGCTGTCGACAAACGTTCCCCAAACACTTTAATTACATTTGTAACGGTTGATTTGGCAACTTTTAGCGATTTTGCCAGCTTTGCGTGCGAGTAGCTCGGATTTTTGCGATGCGCGAGCAAAATTTTGATACGCTGCTCTTCTTGCTTGGACGGCATTTTGACAACTGAAGAGTGAATTCCAAAATCAAAATAGGAGCAACATTCTACACACACACCTCTTCAAAATGAGGGGTGTTCACGTTTTTTAAATGCAAAATTGAAAGAAGTACGTCAAGTTTATATTGACCAAATTTTGACCGTATCACCCTTATATATATATATATATATATATATATATATATATATATATATATATATATATATATATATATATATATATATATATATATATATATAGATATATAGATCCCCAATAACACAAAAATTGGTCCATATCGGTTCATAATCATGGTTGCCACTCAAGCCAAAACTAATCTACCAAAATTTATTTTCTAATGTTATTTCTATAGAACATTTTGTAAAAATTTTATTCCTATAGAAAATTTTGTCAAAATTTTATTTGTATAGAAAATTTTATAAAAATTTTATTTCTATAGAAAATTTTGTCAAAATTTTATTTCTATAGAAAATTTTATCAAAATTTTAATTCTATTAAATGTTGTTTCCCATATTTTTTACTAACATTGTGTACCACCCCAGGACATTAGCCGACTTAAATTTTAACACTATAGATTTTGTAGGTCTTACAAATTTTATTCAGATCGAGTCAGATTTAAATGTATGTATTTGGGACAAACCTTTATATATAGCACACAACATATTTGATGGATTTGATATGATACGCAAAATGTGGATCTAAAAAGTGGTGCAGGGTATAATATAGTCGGCTCCGCCCGACTTTAGACTCTCCATACTTGTTTTAAATTAATTTACTGCCCATTGTTCTTACTAACTGAGTTTTGAATATTTTAGAAAGGAGACAACAGGTTTGATCAAAACAGCGTACAAATGTTTGAGTATCACAATATTTTCCCATTATCCTTTTGGTTGTTTTGATTTTTCTTGCCTACCAGGTACCTATTAGGGTTGTTGATTGTTTACCAAC
Source organism: Haematobia irritans (assembly GCF_050003625.1). Classification (NCBI taxonomy): domain Eukaryota; kingdom Metazoa; phylum Arthropoda; class Insecta; order Diptera; family Muscidae; genus Haematobia; species Haematobia irritans. The sequence continues at coordinate 168,600,463 of NC_134400.1, forward strand.
CGCAACAGGTAATCAATAACCATGGTCATAACAACGCTGATTTCCTGTATCAAATATTTATCAGAGCTAGTAGAGAAAACTAGCATTTCGGATTAATATAAAGATTATGACAACATGTGATCTCACTCATGGGTCACAGGTCAACCAGGATTTTGTTTGCTTGGTTATTTTGTGAAAATGGGACTTTTAGTGATATTCGAATACCTTAGAGATATCATGAAACAACAGAATGATTATGTAGAGTCTAAAGTTAGGTATTATGTTCAGTTTCTTTTCTCTAAACTAACTTCAATGGGTTTTACACACGCAAAAAAATAATTCTTTCCTCCCAAACGAAATTTTAGACAAACAAAGTTCGTTTCTCATTTGCTTTTCGTTGAAATGAAGTGTATTTGGAAGAAAAGTATATACTTTTTGTGATAAACGTTTATTCTTTTCCAGGATGTAAAAGCAATTTCATAAAGACTGACTCAAAAAAATTTTTTTCTTGCTAATTGCATTTTCCCTCACATCTTTCTCACTTCCACGAAGTTTTTTAGTTCTTAGCACCTTTTTCTGTAATACAAACAATGTAGAAGAAATTATACGATTTTATAAATTTTTAAATTTTTTTTACCTTTCGCCTGGACTGTGAATCGAACCGCGGACCATGCAATTTGTAAGGCAGCACACTATCCACTGAGCTACGTAGCTGTTATTGTCATCAATAGCTAATTATCCATATAAGTTATATTAATATAGCATAGCTTGCGGCGCCCACGAGCCGATTAAACAAAGTTTATTTACAGAAAAATACATTTAGTTTGGGACCGTGGAGCAGTGGTTGCTACGTCGGACTTGCATGCCAAGGGTCGTGGGTTCGATCCCTGCTTCGACCAAAGTTTTTTTTTTTTTTTACATATATTCCAGATATGGTCGGAAGATTCCGAAAAAATTTTCAACATTACATTCTACTATATTAAATTTTTACTATGAACTGTAAAATGTGTCTTATTAAAGACCTAAAGTCAGAAAAGAACAGTGTTTGATATAAACGAAATGGACTGTGTTGTTGGTTCAAAAATAACTCTTTTTATTGAAAAAATAAAAATTGTGTAACAAACGAATTTTTTTGGCGATAAAAGTGTATACTTTTCGAAGCAATTCAAAAAACTCTAACAAAAGAAAAACGTTTTCGGTACACGTTTTCCAAACGTTTTTTTTCTTTGCGTGCACTGAAACAAGTAACATATATACAGCCATATGTTCGGCCAGACCAAATCTTATTACCTCCACCATGGATTGCGTAGAAACTTCTACTACAGACTGTCATCCACCGATTAAATACTTATATAATTCAGTTTGACAAAATTTTCTATAGAAATAAAATTTTGACAAATTTTTTTTATAGAAATAAAATTTTAACAAAATTTTTTATAGAAATAAAATTTTAACAAAATTTTCTATAGAAATAAAATTTTAACAAAATTTTCTATAGAAATAAAATTTTGACAATTTTTTTATATAAATAAAGTTTTAACAAAAATTTTTGTAGAAATAAAATTTTAACAAAATTTTCTATAGAAATAAAATTTTAACAAAATTTTCTATAGAAATAAAATTTTGACAAAATTTTCTATAGAACCAACATTTTGACAAGATTTTCTATAGAAATAAAATTTTGACAAAATTTTCTATAGAAATAAAATTTTGACAAAATTTTCTATAGAAATAAAATGTTGACAAAATTTTCTATAGAAATAAAATTTTGGCATAATTTTCTATAGAACCAACATTTTGACAATATTTTCTATGAAATAAACTTTTGACAAAATTTTCTACAGAAATAAAATTTTGACAAAACTTTCTTTAGAAATAAAATTTTGGCAACATTTTGTATAGAAATAAATTTTTAACAAAAGTTGTATAGAAATAAAATGATGACAAAATTTTCTATAGGAATAAAATTTAGACAAACTTTAAATTACGTTTTTTTATTAATTTGGAAGATTTTTGGTAAAATTTTTTTGAAATTTTGGTAGATTATTTGTGGCACGAATGGCAGTCGTAATTGCAATGCGGCCATATGGAACCACATTTAGGTATAGTCCCATGAAAATGAGTCTCAAACACCAAATAGAATAGGATCCCAATAAATTATGTGGAAAATCATCGCACCTGTTTTTTATGTGTCTTAAGGAGTAACTTCATTTTCCAAAAATTGAACCCTAATATTTCAAATGAAAGTTGAACCCAATTTCCTTGCTGAGATTGTGTTTTGGGTTTTTAAGTGGGACTTTTACGCATTTTTCAGAGTTTCTCCTATATACCGGGTGGAAAAAAGTAAAGCGCTATGTTTTTATATTTTATTATTTATATATAATAGAGGGTTTTATATGGCAAATGACAGTTGAAATCTAGTTAAAGAGGATTTTGGAAGTGTAATGTGAATGACTATGGTACCAAGTCGTAGTAATTACCTTGTGGAACGTACATAGTCGTGGGTTCTAACAAATCTTCATGAACTAAAATAAAGTTCAGTTGGCATTAGAGCCCCTTTTTTTTCTGGGTGTATTGAAAATTTTGTCAAAATTTTATTTCAAAATGACATTTTGTCAAAATTTTATTTCTATAGAAAATTTTGTCAAAATTTTATTTCTATAGAAAATTTTATCAAAATTTTATTTCTATAGAAAATTTTATCAAAATTTTATTTCTATAGAAAATTTTGTCAAAATTTTATTCCTATAGAAAATTTTATCAAAATTTTACTTCTATAGAAAATTTTGTCAAAATTTTATTTCTATAGAAAATTTTGTCATAATTTTATTTCTGTAGAAAATTTTGTCAAAATTTTATTTCTATAGAAAATTTTGTCTAAATTTTATTTCTATAGAAAATTTTGTCAAACTGAATTATATACGTATGTAATCGGCATTTTTATGCCCTCCATCATAGGATGGGGGTATATTAACTTTGTCATTCCGTTTGTAACACATCGAAATATTGCTCTAAGACCCCATAAAGTATATATATTCTGGGTCGTGGTGAAATTCTGAGTCGATCTAAGCATGTCCGTCCGTCCGTCCGTCTGTTGAAATCACGCTAACTTCCGAACGAAACAAGCTATCGACTTGAAACTTGGCACAAGTAGTTGTAATCGATGTAGGTCGGATGGTATTGAAAATGGGCCATATCGGTCCACTTTTACGTATAGCCCCCATATAAAGGGACCCTCAGATTTGGCTTGTGGAGCCTCTAACAGAAGCATATTTCATCCGATCCGGCTGAAATTTGGTATATGGTGTTGGTATATGGTCTCTAACAACCGTGCAAAAATTGGTCCATATCGGTCCTTAAGTATATATAGCCCCCATATAAACCGATCCCCAGATTTGGCTTGTGGAGCCTCAAAGAGAAGCAAATTTCATCCGATCCGCCTGAAATTTGGTACATGATATTGATATATGGTCTCTAACAACCATGCAAAAATTGGTCCACATCGGTTCATAATTATATATAGCCCCCATATAAACCGATCCCCAGATTTAGCTTGCGAAGTCTCCAAGAGAATAGAAGTTAGTATATGGTCGCTAACAACCATACCAAAATTGGTCCAATCACACAAAAATTGGTTTATATCGGTTCATAATCATGGTTGCCACTAGAGCCAAAACTAATCTACCAAAATTTTATTTCTATAGAAAATTTTGTCAAAATTTTATTTCTAGAGAAAATTTTGTTAAAATTTTATTCGGTTCCTAATAAAATTTTCATCATTGTCAAAATTTTATTTCTATAGAAAATTTTGTCAAAATTTTATTTCTATAGAAAATTTTGTTCCAATTTTATTCGGTTCATAATCATGATTGCCACTCGAGCCAAAAATAATCTACCAAGATTTTATTTCTATGGACAATTTTGTCAAAAGTTTATTTCTATAGAAAATTTTGTTAAAATTTTATTTCTGTAGAAATTTTTGTCAAAATTTTCTTTTATAGAAAATTTTGTCAAAATTTTTATTTCTATAGAAAATTTTGTGAAAATTTTATTTCTATACAAAATTTTGTTAAAATTTTATTTCTGTAGAAAATTTTGTCATACCTTGATACCTTGCCATCGGCAAGCGTTAGCGCGACTTAAGTAATTCGATTCTGGATGACAGTGTTTAGAAGAAGTTTCTACGCAATCCATGATGGAGGGTACATAAGCTTCGGCCTGGCCGAACTTACGACCGTATATACTTGTTTTGTTTAATATATGCCCCGTATAGATTAACTTGCATTTGAGAAGACGGTGTTAAGAAGTTTTAAGATACCTTGCCATCGGCAAGTGTTACCGCAAACCAAGTAATTCGATTGTGGATGACAGTCTTTAGTACAAGTTTCTATGCAATCCATGGTGGAGGGTACACAAGATTCGGTCTGGCCGAACTTACGGCTGTATATACTTGTTGGAACTTCAATAATCGTTAGTTCAAGCGGGGTTTTCAATATGTGTTGCATTCGTATTTAATTTTCTCCACATTTTTCCGGTGAGTATGAGTGTGTAAACTTATCTGGTTTAACCACAGAAAAGACGGAAAGCCGAATTGACTAATTTATCCAAATTTCGAAAAATTTGCAAAGTTATTATTTCCAAATTTTTAAAATATCCAAATGTACAAAATTCAACGTTTTGATTCTGCGGACTATCGCCATTCGCGTTGTGATATATTTTTCACATAACATTCATGAGGACTGTACATTTTCGAAATAAAACAAATTCATGATAGCCCATAAAACATTTGTTTGTTTACACGAGAAAAAAAACCCAATTGTTTTCGCGGAATTAAACAGCGATAATTTCTTGCAGGTAAGAGCAATGTATTCAATACAAATTTTCCAGCTTAGCTATCACACAGATGACAAACATCCAATTTCCACTAAATGAATGAATTTGTAGCCTCTAAAATATGAATGTGTTTGGCATCAGGCTTAAGGGTAGGGTGTCTATAAATTCTACCTGTCCTTTACACAAGCCACTATAAAATTCTGTGCTCGATATCCAGAGCACATCATTCATAGTTCTGACAGGATAGTGAAAAGATCTCGAAAAGCAGTATTTTGTTTTTATTAATATGGAATCTAAATTGTTATATAACCAATCGAATATGGAGGATAAATCTATTACTTACGTCCTTTTTATGTATCGCGAACAATTGCGAAAAAATGAACATACATCGTTACGTTTGAATCGCACCAAATTAACTCTTACCGATAAACTCATCAAGAAAAACGTTAGTCAAATCAAGAAATGTTCAACGGAAGATGTCCTCGCTATCAGTCGTAATATTGTCTTTCAATCGAAATTAAAGAACCAAATTCAGCGAATGCATCAAATGAAGAGATTGGCAACAAAACCGATTCATTGAAATCACCGAAGCCGTTACCTTAGGCATAAGTTACCATTCTATCTCTAAGATATTATGAAATAGTTCAACTAAAATTTAGTTTTAAGAAATTTGGAAAATAAAATGAAACTTTGAAATCAAACAAATTTTATTTAGGAAAATATTGTTGTTACTTTTTATTACGGTATAGGTCAATTATGTGTGGGCATAAATATCGGTCAAATGGACGTTGCGACTGCGATAGCACACTTCGCTATCAAAGTAAAGCTGAACAAGAGCCACCGTCGTGCAGTGGTTAGCATGCCCGCCTTGCATACACAAGGTCGTGGGTTCGATTCCTCCTTCGACCGAACACCAAAAAGTTTTTCAGCGGTGGATTATCCCACCTGAGCATGGAATCGGGCAGCACTCAGAGCTATCGACTTGAAACTTGGCACTAGTAGTTGTTATTGATGTAGGTCGGATGGTATTGCAAATGGGTCATAACGGACCACTTTTACGTGTAGCCCCCATATAAACCGACGAGATTTGGCTTGTGGAGCCTCTTGCAGGAGCAAAATTCGTCCGATCCGATTGAAATTTCGTACATGGTCTTTGCATATGGCCTCTAACGTCCATGCCAAAATTCGTCCAAATCGGTCCATATTTATATATAGCCCCTATAAAAACCGATCCACAGATTTGGTTTGCGGAGCCTCCAAGAGAAACAAATTCCATCCGATCCTGCTGAAATTTGGTACATGGTGTAAATATATGGTCTCTACCAACTACGCAACAATTGGTCCACAATTATATATGGCGCCCATATAAACCGATCCCCCGATTTGGCTTGCGGAGCCTCCAAGAGAAGCAAATTTCATCCGATCCGGCTGATGGTGTTAGTATATGGTCTCTAACAACCATGAAAAATTGGTCCACATCGGTCCATAATTATATATAGCCCCCATATAAACCGATCCCCACACGGATGAAAAAGACTGTTTTTCATATGTTTGGCTATAAACATTATATGTTTGGAACACAAATTTTTAAACACAATATTTTTGAGTGCAAGCATATAATGTTCATAAACTAGCATAACATGTTTGGGACATATATGTTAATATGTTAGAACATATTATGTTTGGGACATAAAATGTTTGTAAATATAATATGCTTGGATGCAAACATATATTAATTTAGAAATAGCCCATAAACATATATGTGTTTAGTAGCTTGGAGCGCTATTTAACAGGGAGCGATATTGAATTAAGTTGGTGGTTGTTGCTTGTTATTACAAAATTAACATTTTATTTTTCCTTGGGCAATTGATCAGCTACTTCTTTGATCCTTACAAACTGTGTGGTCCGCTGTTCGAATCCCCGTCCGACAAAAGGTAAAATTAAAATAAAACAAATCATACAATTGAATAATTTCTTCTACAATGTTTGTATTACAGAAAAAGGTGCTAAGAACTAAAAAATCTCGTGGAAGTGAGAAAGATGTGGGGGAATATACAATTGGGCAGAAACAAAATTTTGAGCATTCAGGTCGAAAACCTATGTTGTTAGCACCTATATTACCTGTTTATTTTCATAATTCATTATGATTGTAAATAAATAAATAAATAAAATTTTGAGCACAATATTGTTTGGGAGAATTTTTTTAAAGCATATAATATTTTTGGGTGCAAAATGCTTCCAAACATATTATATGTTCACATAATAACATATTGTTTTTTGGAAGACAACATTATTGAATTTGGATGCAAAAATACAAAATGTTTGGAACTTAGACTACCCAAACATATATTGTTTAGACCAATATGCTTTCAAACATATTATATATTGGAAGAGATCAAACATATAAATGTTTGGGCAATACCCAAAAATGTATATGCTTGAAGCAAAATATGTTTGGGAGTATATGTTACAGAAGCGATTTTTTGTGAGCGTGCAGATTTGTCTTGCGGACCTACTAAGAGAAGCAAATTTCATCCGATCCGGCTGAAATTTGGTACATGGTGTAAGTATATGGTATCTAACAACTACGCAACAATTGGTCCACATTGGTTCATAATTATATTTAGCGCCCATATAAACCGATTTTATCCAATCCGGCTGAAATTTGGTACGTGGTGTTAGTATATGGTCTCTAACAACCATGCAAAAATTGGTCCATACCGGTCTTAATTATATATATAACCCCCATTTAAACCGATCCCCAGATTTTACCTCCGAAGCTCTTGGAGGAGCAAAATTCATCCGATACGGTTGAAATTTTGTACGTGGTGAATTTTGGTACTTTGCGCTAGTATATGACCGCTAACAACCATGCCAAAATTGGTCCACATCGGTCTATAGTTATATATAACCGATCCCCAAAAATAATTTACCAAAATTTTATTTCTATAGAAAATTTTGTGAAAATTTTATTTCTATAGAAAATTTTGTGAAAATTTTATTTCTATAGAACATTTTGTCAAAATTTTATTTCTGTAGAAAATCTTGTCAAAATTTTATTTCTATAGAAAAATTTGTGAAAATTTTATTTCTATAGAAAATTTTGTCAAAATTTTATTTCTATAGAAAATTTTGTCTAAATTTTATTTCTGTAGAAAATCTTGTCAAAATTTTATTTCTATAGAAAATTTTGTCAAAATTTTATTTCTGTAGAAAATCTTGTCAAAATTTTATTTCTATAGAAAATTTTGTCAAAATTTTATTTCTATAGAAAATTTTGCCAAACTGAATTATATACGTATTTAATCGGCCTGTTTTTTTTGTTTAATATATACCCCGTATGGACTAACTTACAATTGAGAAGACCGTGTTCAGAAGTTTTAAGATACCTTGCCATCGGCAAGTGTTACCGCAACCCAAGTAATTCGATTGTGGATGACAGCCTTTAGTACAAGTTTCTATGCAATCCATTCGGTCTGGCCGAACTTACGGCCGTATATACTTGTTAGGATTAATCTTTTAACCTTTAAATGCGCACTGTATCTCTTAAGATACAACCAGAAACAAATTCCTATGTCTTAAATTTTTGACTGAATTCTATGAAATCAAGTTCATTGCATTTAAAACATCATAACGCTATTTTACAAAAATGTATTTCATGAAAATTTGTACACTGTTAGAAAAATATGTTTTTCATATGTTCCGATATAAACAAAATGTGTTTCGGGCACGATTTTAAACCACAATATATTTAAGTGCGAACATGTAATTTTCCTAAACTAACACTAAATGTTTGGGACATCTATGTTAATATGTTAGAATATATTATGTTTGTGGCATGAATGTTTCATAAAAATCATATATGTGAATACAAACATATATAAATTTACAAATTTCAACTAAACATACATATGTTGTGATATTTTATTCAAAGCGACAGAGAGAGTATAGAGAGAAATAGAGATGGAAACCGGGAGAGTTGACGAAAGATATCAATATAACACGGCAAAAGAGTCAAAAGAGAACAATTTCTGTGAAACCGCTTGTATGTTGTTTCGGAAAACTGTTTTATGATAAGGCCAAAAATTTGATATGTTTAAGTCTAAATATTATTTAATTTGAATAAAGAGAATAGACATTCTGAACCAAGAGAATAGACATTTGAAAAACAAACAGCTTATGTTTTCGCCTTGAGATCAGCATTTTATGTATGTGTGGACATGAGTTTTGTTTATCATTTTGGCATTATTTTTTTCTTGGTTCGTTAAAAGAAATCAGGGGTCTTCATAAAAATAACGAAAGGGCACTATACTCTTTTTATACCCTCCACCATAGGATGGGGGTATATTAACTTTGTCATTCCGTTTGTAACACATCGAAATATTGCTCTAAGACCCCATAAAGTATATATATTCTGGGTCGTGGTGAAATTCTGAGTCGATCTAAGCATGTCCGTCCGTCCGTCCGTCCGTCCGTCCGTCTGTCCGTCTGTCCGGCTGTCCGTCCGTCTGTGGAAATCACGCTAACTTCCGAACGAAACAAGCTATCGACTTGAAACTTGGCACAAGTAGTTGTTATTGATGTAGGTCGTATGGTATTGGGCCATATCGGACCACGTTTACGTATAGCCCCCATATAAACCGATCCCCAAATTTGGCTTGGGAAGCCTCCCGGAGCAGCAAAATTCATCCGATCCGGTTGAAATTTGGTACGTGGTCTTAGTATACGGTCTCTAACAACCATGGAAAAATTGGTCCATATCGGTCCATAATTATATATAGCCCCCATATAAACCGATCCCCAGATTTGACCTCCGGAGCCTCTTGGAGGGGCAAAATTCATCCGATCCGATTGAAATTTGGTACCTGATGTTAGTATATGGTCTCTAACAACCATGCAAAAATTGGTCCATATCGGTCCATAATTATATATAGCCCCCATATAAACCGATCCCCAGATTTGACCTCCGGAGCCTCTTGGAGGGGCTAAATTCATCCGATCCGGTTGAAATTTGGTACCTGATGTTAGTTTACGGCCTCTAATAACCATGCAAAAATTGGTCCATATCGGTCCATAATTATATATAGCCCCCATATAAACCGATCCCCAGATTTGACCTCCGGAGCCTCTTGGAAGAGCAAAATTCATCCGATCCAGTTGAAATTTGGTACATGGTGTTAGTATATGGTCTCTAACAACCATGCAAAAATTGGTCCATATCGGTCCATAATTATATATAGTTCCCATATAAACCGTCCCCAGATTTGACGTCCGGAACCTCTTGGAGGAGCAAAAGTCATCCGATACGGTTGAAATTTGGTACATTTTGTCAATATACGGCCTCTAACAGCCATGTAAAAATTGGTCCATATCGGTCTTTAGTTATATATAGCCGATGACTTATTACACAAAAATTGGTCCATATCGCCAAAAATAATCTACCAAAACTTTATTTCCATAGAAAATTTTGTCAAATTTTATTACTATAGAAAGTTTTGTCAAAATTTAATTTCTATAGAAAGTTTTGTCAAAAGTTTATTTCTATACAAATGTTTGTCAAAATTTTATTTCCATAGAAAATTTTGTCAAAATTTTATTTCTATAGAAAATTTTGTAATCTACCAAAACTTTATTTCCATAGAAAATTTTGTCAAATTTTATTACTATAGAAAGTTTTGTTAAAATTTCATTTCTATAGAAAGTTTTGTCAAAAGTTTATTTCTATAGAAATGTTTGTCAAAATTTTATTTCTATAGAAAATTTTGTAAAAATTTTATTTCTGTAGAAAATTTTGTCAATATTTTATTTCTATACAAAATTTTGTCAAAATTTCATTTCTATACAAAATTTTGTCAACATTTTATTTCTATAGAAATTTTTTGTCAAAATTGTATTGCTGTAGAAAATTTTGTCAACATTTTACTTCCATAGAAAATTTTGTCAACATTTTATTTCTATAGAAAATTTTGTCAAGTTTTTATTTCTATAGAAAATTTTGTCAAATTTTTATTTCTATAGAAAATTTTGTCAAAATTTTATTTCTATAGAAAATTTTGTCAAGGTTTCATTTCTATAGAAAATTTTGTCAAAATTTTATTTCTATAGAACATTTTGTCAAACTAGATTATATACGTATTTAATCGGCCTTTTTTTTGTTTAATATATACCCCGTATGGGCTAACTTACAATTTAGAAGACAGTGTTAAAAAGTTTTACGATACCTTGCCATCGGCAAGTGTTATCGCAACCCAAGTAATTCGAATGTGGATGGCAGCCTTTAGTAGAAGTTCCTACGCAATCCATGGTGGAGGGTACATAAGATTCGGCCTGGCCGAACTTACGGCCGTATATACTTGTTAGAGTTGGGACGGTAAAATGAAATAAGGAGGAAATAGTGAAAAATTACACAGTAAAATGTAAAAAAAACAAAGTTTAGTTTCTCTTTATTAAAATGTAGTCCACGAGGAGTTGACGGACACCATCAAATATAAAAGCGGGCATTAAGTTCGACTTTTACAGCTAAAACAATTTAAAAAGTTTATTTTCTTTAAAATGAATTATTAAAGAAAAATAAAAGGAATTTTAGAGCGATGGTGTTAAATGCAAGTAAAAAACTGTTCACTCCTAAATAAATTTATGTTTATAAAGGGTGATTTGTTAAGAGCTTGATAACTTTTTAAAAAAAAAAAACGCATAAAATTTGCAAAATCTCATCGGTTCTTTATTTGAAACGTTAGATTGGTCCATGACATTTACTTTTTGAAGATAATTTCATTTAAATGTTGACCGCGGCTGCGTCTTAGGTGGTCCATTCGGAAAGTCCAATTTTGGGCAACTTTTTCGAGCATTTCGGCCGGAATAGCCCGAATTTCTTCGGAAATGTTGTCTTCCAAAGCTGGAATAGTTGCTGGCTTATTTCTGTAGACTTTAGACTTGACGTAGCCCCACAAAAAATAGTCTAAAGGCGTCAAATCGCATGATCTTGGTGGCCAACTTACCGGTCCATTTCTTGAGATGAATTGTTCTCCGAAGTTTTCCCTCAAAATGGCCATAGAATCGCGAGCTGTGTGGCATGTAGCGCCATCTTGTTGAAACCACATGTCAACCAAGTTCAGTTCTTCCATTTTTGGCAACAAAAAGTTTGTTAGCATCGAACGATAGCGATCGCCATTCACCGTAACGTTGCGTCCAACAGCATCTTTGAAAAAATACGGTCCAATGATTCCACCAGCGTACAAACCACACCAAACAGTGCATTTTTCGGGATGCATGGGCAGTTCTTGAACGGCTTCTGGTTGCTCTTCACTCCAAATGCGGCAATTTTGCTTATTTACGTAGCCATTCAACCAGAAATGAGCCTCATCGCTGAACAAAATTTGTCGATAAACACATTTCGAACCGAACACTGATTTTGGTAATAAAATTCAATGATTTGCAAGCGTTGCTCGTTAGTAAGTCTATTCATGATGAAATGTCAAAGCATACTGAGCATCTTTCTCTTTGACACCATGTCTGAAATCCCACGTGATCTGTCAAATACTAATGCATGAAAATCCTAACCTCAAAAGAATCACCCTTTATTATAAAATTATGTATGTATGTTTATACTCGACTCCACGTTCTTCTTTTGTTAGTTTTTGAATTCCTTCCAAATTTTAAAGTTTTGTACAAAAACAGTTTTTTATTACAAGATTGTTATTTTTGCAATAAAAAATAATATTTTATCCAAAAATCATTCAATTTCGTTTATATCAAGCACTGTTACTGACTATAAATCTTTAATAACGCACATTTCGATGTTTCATTTAAAAAAAATAATATAGTATAAATATAAATGTGTATATTAAAAAAAAAATAAAAAAAAAAATGTTCGGTCGGAGCAGGGATTGAACCCACGACCCTTTGCATGCAAGGCAGACATGCTAACCACTGCTCCACGTGGCAAACAAATGTATGTTTCTGTTAAATAATGTTATGTTTGCATGGGCTCGTGGGCGCTGCAAACTATACTATATAAATGTAACTTAAAACGATAATTATCTACTGGTGACTATAACAGCTACGTAGCCCAGTGGATAGTGTGTTGGCTTACAAACTGTATGGTCCTCGGTTCGATTCTCCGTGCAGGCGAAAGGTAAAATTTAAACAATTTATAAAAGTGAATAATTTCTTCAACATTATTTGTATTACAGAGAAAGGTGCCAATAACTAAAAAATTTCGTGGAAGTGAAAATTACGAGTATGTTAGGGAATGAGCACAATCGTGTTTGGGAAAAATTCTTCCAAGCATATTATATTTTTTTTTTGGCTCAAAATGCTTCCAAACATATAATATGTTCACATAAAACAAACATATTAATGTTTCGACAGTATGCAATAATATATGTGCTTCCTGCAAAATATGTTTGGAACATATGTTAAAGAAGCAATTTTTTTTGAGGGTGTAGTACTTCTGAGTAATCTGTAGTCAAATTTAAAAATCAAATTATGACCAAAAAAAACTACAAATTTGATGTTAAATAATATTTACCAGATTTGAAACTCATGTTGGTAAAAAACTGTGTAGTGTAAAAATATCTCTATTTTATTATTGTTTATGTCAGACTTGACATCAAGTAGAAATTATACTATGTTTTAAGTGAAAAACTTCTCTAAAATAAAGTGATGAAAAATCTATCGTATGTTTTAACACTCTTTTGCCTTGTAGTTAACAAACAGAAAGTCAACAAACTTAAAGATGATTTCATTAATTTTGAAGATTTTTTTTTTTTTAATTATTAAAGCAAAATTGAAGTTAGACAAACAACATTTTCATTCATTTTCGAGTTGAGTCACTTAACACAAGAACAAAACGACTTCATTGAAAAGTTTATCGATTTTTGGACAAGGAAAAACTTTGTATCGGAAAAATACGTCTTCTACATTGAGTAAAATTCGCATTTGTCAGGAAATCTTTGGTCTCGACAAAAAAAAGTTCACTAGCGAGGCACCTTAGGTCAAATTTGAGGCTCGGTTAAAAAAAGGATCGGTTTATATGGGAACTATACCTAAAAGTCGTCCGATATGGCTCATTTGCAATACCATTTTGAAAATTCGCGTCGCTCTGTTAAAGTCGTATGTCTTTACGCTAAGGCAAATTTTCCTTAAGGTAAAGAAAAACATTTTTGATTGAAAGAAATCGTCCTTAAATTAACAGAAATATTGAATCTTTAGAATTAAGATAAACAAGTTTCAAATATAGGCTAAGACTTATTTTGAGGATTTAGCATCAATGGTTTAAAGTTTTTTTTTTTGAATTAAAGGGTGATACGGTCAAAATTTGGTCAAGGGAAAATGCGTGTAAATCGGTGAAATCGTTTATTTAAGAAATCAAATGAAATTTCTTTTTCAAGTTCAATTAGTATAAAATTCAGGAAAAATATTCAGTTAGGCTTTCGCTTTTCCAAATCCGAATTGCCGGGCCTCACGCTTGACACCTGCCATCCGATTTTGTACAGCCACCTTGTCCACCTTCTTCGCCGCAGAAAGCCAGTTTGCCTTGAACTGCTGCTCGTTCTTAGCAGTTTTTTGGTCTTCTTTAAGTTCCGCTTGACAGTATTTCTCAATTGGGCGTAGCTCTGGCGTGTTGGGAGGGTTCTTGTCCTTGGGAACCATCTGCACGTTGTTGGCGGCGTACCACTCCATGGCCTTTTTACCGTAATGGCAAGATGCCAAATCCGGCCAAAACAGTACGGAACAAAGGTGTTTCTTTAGGAAAGGCAGCAGACGTTTATTCAAACACTCTTTCACGTAAATTTTTTGGTTGACAGTCCCGGAAGCTATGAAAATGCTGCTTTTCAAGCCACAGGTACCGATGGCTTGCCAAACCATATATTTCTTTGCGAACTTTGACAGTTTTATGTGCTACCTTTCCCCTTCCTTTTGCCGTATAAAACTCCTGTCCCGGAAGCTGCTTGTAGTCGGCTTTGACGTAGGTTTCGTCGTCCATTACCACGCAGTCAAACTTCGTCAGCATCGTCGGGTACAGCCTCCGGGATCACGCTTTGGCCGTCGTATTTTGTTTATCATCGCGATTTGGAGTCACTACCTTCTTGTAAGTCGATAGTCCGGCTCGTTTTTTGGCTCGATGCACGGTTGTAGACGATACACCCAGCTTATTTGCGGCATCTCGGAGAGAGAGGTTAGGGTTTCGCTCGAAACTACCGGCATCTCTCTTTGTCGTCTCAGCGGCTTCCGGTTTTCGATTTCCCCCCGATCCAGACTTCCTGGCTGTCGACAAGCGTTCCCCAAACACTTTAATTATATTTGTAACGGTTGATTTGGCAACTTTTAGCGATTTTGCCAGCTTTGCGTGCGAGTAGCTCGGATTTTCGCGATGCGCGAGCAAAATTTTGATACGCAGCTCTTCTTGCTTGGACGGCATTTTGACAACTGAAGAGTGAATTCCAAAATCAAAATAGGAGCAACATTCTACACACACACACCTTCAAAATGAGGGGTGTTCAGGTTTTTTAAATGCAAAATTGAAAGAAATACGTCAAGTTTATATTGACCAAATTTTGACCGTATCACCCTTTAAGAAAACATTTGTTGCTCAAAGTATTCATTATAATTTGGATTTTTATACTGGCATTTGTTTGTACTAGAGGTGTGCACGTGACACGAAATTGTCGTGACTCACGAAAATTTTCGTGATTCGTGCGTGAGTCACGCTCATGACAACAGCGTGAGTGTGCGTGATTATCAAATCAAAATGTCGTGCGTGAGCGTGAGTCACGAAAATAATATCTTCGTGAGTGTGCGTGAGTAACGAATTACACTCACGAAAATATTACTGCTCACCAACATAAAACGCACAGAGGCCATTACTTTGCCAGCGGACTTTTGAGTCTTTCCACGTTTCGGAGTCGGTTTACCGGTCGCTGTCCACACAGCCGACTGTCGATTGGACTCAGGAGTGTAGTGATGGAGCCATGTTTCGTCCATTGTCACATATCGATGGAAAAACTCGGGTGTATTACGAGTTAACAGCTGCAAACACCGCTTAGAATCATCAACACGTTGTTGTTTTTGGTCAAATGTGAGCTCGCGCGGCACCAATTTTGTACAGAGCTTCCGCATATCCAAATATTGATGAATGATATGACCAACACGTTCCTTTGATATCTTTAAGGCCTCTGCTATCTCGATCAACTTCATTTTACGGTCATTTAAAATCATTTTGTGGATTTTTTTGATGTTTTCGTCGGTAACCACCTCTCCTCCGTGCTCATTTTACCACGCTTGAATTTTGCATACCAATCAATTATTGTTGATTTCCCTGGGGCAGAGTCCGGAAACTCATTATGAAGCCAAGTTTTTGCTTCCACCGTATTTGTTCCCTTCAGAAAACAGTATTTTATCAAAACACGAAATTCCTTTTTTACCATTTTTTTTGTTCACAATAACAAAAGTTGCTTCACAAAAGACGCTCTATCTCACAAACTAATTGACTTACAGACGTCAAATTTTGACACGAATCATTTGAAGGTTGGTACTATATAAAAATAATATGCATTTAATACTAGCGACGCCATCTATGTATCAGACCGGGGACTTATCAGCCAACCTTATAGTTAAATGAACTGAAAATTATATACAAATGAAGCATAAAGATTTACTAAATAGTTCAGGATTTCTTAAAATTTGTAAACTTTACAAAAATGCGCCCATTATGAATATCGCTAAAGACATTTTTGTAATTTTGATCTCAAAAAATTTCCCTTAAACGATGAACTTTTCTTTAGAAAGTACAAAAAAAAAATAATTATGACTATGAAATATGCGTGATATCTGCATTAAAGTTTAGTTAAAAATTTCTAAAATTAACCAAAATTTTCTAAAATTACCCAAAATGTTCCATCCTACACAGAAAAAATTTCACGAAAATTTTTCCAATTAAAGTCTTAATTGAGTTTTAATAAAACATTTAATTGTTTCAAAAAATTTTTTTATTGAAACAAAAATCATTCACAAAAATTACTAGTATCATTTAATTTTTTAATTGGATTAATCAATTTTTTTATTGACTTTCAATTAATTTTTTAATTGATACTATCATTTTTGTGATTGAAGACATTTCAATTAAAAAAATAATTGGATCAATTAATTTCGTGATTGAATCAGAAAAAAAATTTTTGTATGTAGTGGATTCACAGTTTTTTGAGTGTATGGACAAATATTTGTACAGAAGTGTTAAACAAAATCTTTCCACACAAGACAATAGTTTTGTCCAGTGTAACTAAGCGATGAGCGTTTTTCTGCATAATGTGGACTTAATAGCCTTTATATTGTTATTGCCCCATAAACTTATGCAAATATGTATATTAAAACCATGTTTACTCGTATAAATAGAAGATTGTGAAGATGTCATCAATTTTGTAAGGCACCTCCGCAGACATAATAAACATCCTTAGATTTAAACATAACTCTTTGAGGATATCTGTCATTCATACACTTACCTCCCAATAACCATTGCCGTCCTTTGTTGTGACATCGCTGTATGCTAGAATTGCTGCCGTTCGACTACTGCGGAAATCGAACTTGATATTAAATTCCTCAGCATGATTTATGGGCCACCAAATGTGTGATGTCGCAAAAGGATATGTTATTGGTATGACATTCACTTCATTTTCTTGAAATTCCGCTTCCAAGACACCTACAAAATCACCATCACACCAGTGCAGACCACCACAAGAATACGATGACGAAAGTGAAAAAGGGAAGATAAGAGAAGAGATGTTATTTTGAACAATTTGAAATTTATGAAATTTTTATTGAATGAATTTGTAAAATTCATCATACATCTGCAGATAATGTGATACGTATACGAATTTCAGTTACGAAAACGAATATTGGCAAATATAAACGAATTGAGAATGCTGACAAAATGAAATGAGTGAGAAATATATGACATTACCACTTCAGGCATGAATAAATTCCTGCATGCAATTGTAGCCAATTTAATGTGCAATTGAATGTTTATTGAATATTTTACGATTTATCCACAGAAATAGAGCAGAATAAATTTCAGCTTCATTTATGAATGCAGGAGAACATGATAGTGAGGATGTAAATATTTTAAAATTTTTTATATTGATGATATTTATAAGAACAAGAAAATTAATTCAACTCATTGTCAATATTTAATTTAAGGGGATTGTTTGTATTTGTATTCGGAGAATGTATCTGATACTATTTGGAGCACAAATAAGTAATGACAGGACTGACGACAGATGGCGCAGTAGGAGATACAAATCTCATTAGTTTTCTTCAAAATATTTTCCATTAAAATCTAAACACATTTTATATGCGTTTAAATCAATTGTCGAAGCAGTTCTGCCGCTCTGATTGAGGTATGTTATATCCAAAACATGCATTCTGAAAGCATCTACAGCTTTTTGAGTTGTCGAATAAAACGAAGTCATTCGGTGCCATATTAGTACTATACTGCGGATAACCCATATAGTCTGCTGTTTTGAGCCAGTGCGTGAGTGCTCTCATTGTCGTGGTGAAGAGTGATCCGTTTTCGGCAGTTAGTTTTCCAGATTTCTTAGAAAACAACTGGCAAACAAATTGTTGTCTATCACTCAGAATTGACGGTTCTGCGTTGTTCTAGTGATACGATTGCAATATGTCCAGTTTTTCAAAAAAAAAACAACAGTCTATCATTTGCTGAAAAGTGTTTCGTGAGTGAGCAACTTTTGCATAAATCCTCGACTCATCATCTGTCACGATGCCATAGATGTGTTTCGAAGTACCCCGATCGTACCTTGGAAGCATTTCTTTCAACCAATCGACACGGGAGTTTCGACTGTTTGGTAGAATTTTTGATGTTTGTTTGTATTCTACAGAAATCAAATTTTGACAAAATTTTCTATAGCAATAAAATTTTGACAAAATTTTCTGTAGAAATAACATTTTGACAAAATTTTCTGTAGAAAACAACGTTCTATAGAAATAACATTTTGACAAAATTTTCTATAAAAATAAAATTTTGACAAAATTTTCTATAGAAATAAAATTCTGACAAAATTTTCTATAGAAATAACATTTTGACAAAATTTTGTATAAAACTAAAATTTTGACAGAATTTTCTATAGAAATAAAATTTTCTATAAACCTAAAATTTTGACAGAATTTTCTATAGAAATAAAACTTTGACAGAATTTCCTATGGAAACGAAATTTTGACAAAATTTCCTATAGAAATTATTTTTGACAAAATTTCCTATAGAAATTATTTTTGACAAAATTTCCTATAGAAATAACAGTTTGAAATAAAATCATGACAAAAAATGAAGAAATAAAATTTTGACAAAATTTTGTGAAAAATAAAATTTTAAAAAATTTTCTATAGAAAAATAATTTGGACAAAATTTTCTATAGAAACAAAATTTTGACAACATTTTCGGAAGGAATAAAATTTTGAAAAAAATTTCTGAAGAAATAAAATTTTGAAAAATTTTCTATACAAACGAAATTTTAAAAAATTTTCTATAGAAATAAAATTTTGACAAAATTTTCTATAAAAATGAATTTGAATTTGACAAAAAAATTTGGACAAAATTTCCTATAGAAATAAAATTGTGACAAAATTGTCTTTAAAATTAAAATTTTGAAAAAAATTTCTACAAAAATAAAATTTTGACAGAATTTTCTATAGAAATAAAATTTTGACAAAATTTTCTATAGGAATAAAGTTTTGACAGAATTTCCTATAGAATCGAAATTTTGACAAAATTTCCTATAAAAATAACATTTTGAAATAAAATCATGACAAAATTTTCTATAGAAATAAAATTTTCTATAGAAATCAAATATTGACAAAATTTTCTATAGAAATAAAATTTTGACAAAATTTTCTATAGAAATGAAATGTTGACAAAATCTTCTATAGAAATTAAATTTTGACAAAATATTTTATAAAAAAAGTGACAAAATTCTCTATAAGAAATAAAATTTTGACAAAATGTTCGATAAGGAATACCATTATGACAAAATTTTCTATGGCAAAAAAAAATGTTGACAACATTTTCTATAAGAAATAAAATTTTGACAACATTTTCTGAAGAAAAAAATTTTTGGCAACATTTTCTGAAGAAATAAAATTTTGAAAAATTTTCTATGGAAATGAAATTTTGACAAAATTTTTTATTAAAATTAAATCTTGACAAAATTTTTTATAGAAATAATATTTTGAGATAACAATTTTTTATAGACATAATATTTTGACAAAATTTACTGTAGAAATAAAATTTTGACAAAATTTCTTATAAAAATAAAATGTTGACAAAATTTTCTATAGAAATAAAATTTTGACAAAATTTTTATAGGAGTAAAATGTTAACAATTTTTTTCTCTACAAATAAAATTTTGACAAAATTTTCTATAGTATTAAAAGTTTTCAAATCGTGACAATTTAACTTCAACAAGTATATACGGCCGTAAGTTCGGCCAGGCCGAATCTTAAGTACCCTCCACCATGGATTGCGTAGAAACTTCTACGAAAGACTGTCATCCACAAATTTCAACTCACATGGTTGTTAAATATCGTATACAACAACCATGTACCAAATTTCAACCAGATCGGATGAATTTTGCTTCTCCAAAAGGCACCGGAGGTCAAATCTGGGGATCGGTTTATATGGGAGCTATATATTATTATGGCCTGATAGGGACCAATTCCTGCATGGTTGTTGGATACCCTATACTAACATCACGTACCAAATTTCAACTGAATGAGATGAATTTTGGTCTTCCAAGAGGCTCCGGAGGTCAAATCTGGTGATCGGTTTATATGGGGGCTATATTAATTATGGACCGATATGGACCAATTTTTGCATGGTTGTTAGAGACCGTATACTTACACCACGTACCAACTTGCAACCGGATCGGATGAATTTTGCTTCTCTTAGAGGCTCCCCAAGCCAAATCGGGGGATCGGTTTATATGGGGGCTATATATAATTATGGACCTATGTGAACCAATTTTTGCATGGTTGTTAGAAATCATATATTAACACCATGTACCAAATCTCAGCCGGATCGGATGAAATTTGCTTCTCTTAGCGGCTCCGCAAGCCAAATCGGGGGATCGGTTTATATGGGGGCTATATATAATTATGGACCGATGTGGACCAATTTTTGCATGGTTGTTACAGACCATATACTGACACCATGTACCAAACTTCAGCCGGATCGGATGAAATTTGCTTCTCTTAGAGGCTCTGCAAGCCAAGTCGGGGGACCGGTTTATATGGGGGCTATATATAATTATGGACCGATGTGGACCAATTTTTGCATGATTGTTAGAAACCATATACTAACACCATGTACCAAATTTCAGCCGGATCGGATGAACTTTGCTTCTCTTAGAGGCCGCACAAGCCAAATTTGGGGGTCCGTTTATATGGGGGCTATACGTAAAAGTGGATCGATATGGCCCATTTGCAATACCATCTGACCTACATCAATAACATCTACTTGTGCCAAGTTTCAAGTCGATAGCTTGTTTCGTTCGGAAGTTAGCGTGATTTCAACAGACGGACGGACGGACATGCTCAGATCGACTCAGAATTTCACCACGACCCAGAATATATATACTTTATGGGGTCTTAGAGCAATATTTCGATGTGTTACAAACGGAATGACAAAGTTAATATACCCCCCCATCCTATGGTGGAGGGTATAAAACCAGTGTTCTATTATTTTCTGAAGAAATAAAATTTTGAAAAATTTTCTATAGAAATAAAATTTTGACAAAATTTCCTATAGAAATAAAATTTTGACAAAATTTACTATAGAAATAAAATTTTGAGGAGTAAAATATTAACAATTTTTTCTCTACAAATAAAATTTTGACAAAACTTTCTATAGGATTAAAATTTTTGAAATCGTGGCAATTTATCTTCAAAAACAGTGTTCAATTAAAAATTATTATAGCCCATAACGCTGGTGGAATCATCGGTCCTTAGTTCTTTAAAAATGAGGTAGGATGACTCGTTACCGTGAATAGAAATCGTGATTTACTTAAATTTCAGATCAGCAAGCTCTTAGAAAAACACCCCATACTTGTACGTCGTTCTCCGACTCAATTTCTGATTCGATAGATATAGATTTTATGCGGTCTAAAACCAATATTGATGACAAGCACATTTTCTAGCAAGTTAGCTTGTCGAATCTGGAAATGGATTTATAATGGGCTATATCTGCAGGCAGCACAAAAAAAAAAGTTGTACACCAATCGATTTGAAATATATTGTGTATAGCAAGTATAAGTGGTTCGAAATATGCGATATGGTTCTTCAAAGAAATCCCATAAAAATCAAATGTCTCCAGGGAGAACCGTGAGAATTATTTGAATAACGCAAAGCTAAATATAACAATTAAATTATTTGGAAAAATTCAATTTGAAGCATAACAAGTATATACGGCCGTAAGTTCGGCCAGGCCGAATCTTATGTACCCTCCACCATGGATTGCGTAGAAACTTCTACGAAAGACTGTCATCCACAATCGAATTACTTGGGTTGTGGTATCTTAAAACTTCTTAAAATCGTTTTCTAAATTGTGAGTTATTCCATACGTGGTATATATTAGACATAAAAGGTATGTATAGGTAAGTCTAAAATATGGAATATGGGGGTCGCTTATATGGGGGCTATATACAATTATGAACTCGATATGGACCAATTTTTGTGTGATTGGGGTCTATTTATCTGAGGGGTATATATAACTATAGACCGATATGGACCTAGTTAGGCATGGTTGTTAACGGCCATATACTAGCACAATGTACCAAATTTCAACTGACTCCCAAGAGGCTCCAAAACCAAATCTCGGGATCGGTTTATATGGGGGTTATATATGATTATGGACTGATATGGACCACTTTTGGCATGGTTGTTAAATATCATATACTACCACCACGTACCAAATTTCAACCAGATCGGATGAATTTTTCTTCTCCAAAAGGCACCAGAGGTCAAATCTGGGTATCGGTTTATATGGGGGCTATATATAATTATGGACTGATATGAACCAATTCCTGCATGGTTGTTGGATACCATATACTAACATCACGTACCAAATTTCAACTGAATCGGATCGGATGAAATTTGCTTCTCTTAGAGGTTCCGCAAGCCAAATCTGGGGATCGGTTTATATGGAGGCTATATGTAATTATGGACGGATGTGGACCAATTTTTGCATAGTTGTTAGAGGCCATATACTTACACCATGTACCAAATTTCAGCCGGATCGGATGAAATTTGCACCTCTTAGAGCAATCGCAAGCCAAAATTTGGGGGTGCGTTTATATGGGGGCTATATGTAAAAGTGGACCGATATGGCCCATTTGCAATACCATCCGCCCTACATCAATAACAACTACTTGTGCCAAGTTTCAAGTCGATAGCTCCTTTCGTTCGGAAGTTAGCGTGATTTCAACAGATGGACGGACGGACATGCTTAGATCGACTCACCACGACCCAGTATATATATACTTTATGGGGCCTTAGAGCAATATGTCGATGTGTTACAAACGGAATGACAAAGTTTATATACCCCTATCCTATGGTCTTAACTATATATAACCCCATTTAAAGCGATCCCCAGATTTGACCTCCGGAGCTCTGGGAGTACCAAAATTCATCGGATCCCGTTAAAATTTGGTACGTGGTGAAATTTGGTACATTGTGCTAGAATATGACCGCTAACAACCATGCGAAAATTGGTCCGTATCGGTCTATAGTTATATATAGCCGATCCCCAAAAATAATCTACCAAAATTTTATTTCTATAGAACATTTTGTCAAAATTTTATTACTTTAGAAAATTTTGTTAAAATTTTATTACTACAGAAAATTTTATCAAGATTTTATTTCTATAGAAAATTTTGTCTAGATTTTAGCGCTATAGAAAATTTTGTCAAAATTTTATTTCTATAGAAAATTTTGTCAAAATTTTATTTCCATAGAAAATTTTGTCAAAATTTTATTTCTGTAGAAAATTTTGTCTAAATTTTATTTCTATAGCAAATTTTGTCAAAATTTTATTTCTATAGAAAATTTTGTCTAAATTTTAGTTCTATAGAAAATTTTGTCAAAATTTTATTTCTATAGAAAATTTTGTCAAAATTTTATTTCTATAGAAAATTTTGTCAAAATTTTATGTCTATAGAAAATTTTGTCAAAATTTTATTTCTACACTCTTAGAAAATTATGTTTTTCATATGTTCCGATATAAACAAAATGTGTTTCGGGCACAATTTTAAAACACAATATATTTAAGTGCAAACATGTAATGTTCCTAAACTAACACTAAATGTTTGGGATATCTATGTTAATATGTTAGAATATATTATGTTTGGGGCATGAATGTTTCATAAAAATCATATGTGTGAATGCAAACATGTATAAATTTACAAATTTCGACTAAACATACATATGTTGTGATATTTTATTCAAGGCGACAGAGAGAGTATAGAGAAAGAAATAGAGATGGAAACTGGGAGAGTTGACAAAAGATATCAACATAACACAGCGAAAGAATCAAAAGAGAACAATTTCTGTGAAACCGCTTGTATGTTATTTCGGAAAACTGTTTTATGATAAGGCCAAAAATTTGATATGCTTAAGTATAAATATTATTTAATTTGATTAAAGAGAATGGACATTCGGAACCAAGAGAATAGACATTTGAAAAACAAACAGCATATGTTTTCGCCTTGAGAGCAGCATTTTATGTTATGTATGTGTGGGCATGCGTTTTGTTTATCATTTTGGCTTATGGGCACAATTTTTTCTTGGTTCGTTAAAAGAAATCAGGGGTCTTCATAAAAATAACGAAAGGGCACTATACTCTTTTTGGAGTTGGGACAGTAGAAATAAATAAGGAGGAAATAGTGAAAAATTACACAGTAAAATGTATAAAAACAAAGTTTAGTTCGTCTTTATTAATAAGTAGTCCACGAGGAGTTGACGGACACCTTCAAATATAAAAGCGGGCATTAAGTTCGAGTTTTGCAGCTAAAACAATTTAAAAAGTTTATTTTCTTTAAAATGAATTATTAAAGAAAAATAAAAGGCATTTTAGAGCGATGGTGTTAAAAGTTAGTAGAAAACTGTTCACGCCTAAATAAACTTATGTTTATATTATAAAATTATTTATGTAGTAAGTGAAAATTACGAGTATGTTAGGGAATGAGCACAATCGTCTTTTGGAAAAATTCTTCCAAGCATATAATATTTTTGGGCTCAAAATTCTTCCAAACATATAATATGTTCACATAAAACAAATATATTAATGTTTCGGCAGTATCCAATAATATATGTGCTTCCTGCAAAATATGTTTGGAACATATGTTAAAGAAGCGATTTGTTTGAGGGTGTATAGAAAACTTTGTCAAACTGAATTATATACGTATTTAATCGGCCTTTTTTGTTTAATATATACCCCGTATGGACTAAGTTACAATTGAGAAGACGATGTTAAGAAGTTAGGATACCTTGCCATCGGCCAGTGTTACCGCAACCCAAGTAATTCGATTGTGGATGACAGTCTTTAGTACAAGTTTCTATGCAATCCATGGTGGAGGGTACACCCAGAAAAAAAGGGGCTCTAATGCCAACTGAACTTTATTTTAGTTCATGAAGATTAGTTGATTTTAGTTAAATTTGGCACAATATGAGTAAATGTTCCTTATTTGCTGACATTAATGACGTGAACTAAAAATAAGAAAAAAAGTTGTATACAAATATAGTGCGCAATTTTCCGAAAAAATAAAATAGTTCATATTTTCCTAAAATGGCAGAAGTTTGCTTAAACTGAGTTCATAAGTCTCTCAAATGAGTAAATTTTACTACAATTATAACTGTCTCGAACTTCGTACAGCGCTAAAGACATTTAAACAATTTTTAAATCCAATTTTTTCTTCCAACATATGAAATTTTCTTAAACAACAGAAAAAATTAATTATTTTTAAAAAAATTTCTTCAATTTGACTAAAAGTATTAACTTATTTGTAACATATTGCAATTAGAAAACTATTTTAGTTAAAATTTTCTAAAATAAACCTACATTTTCTTTCACGGTGGGGTCACTTTTTTTTGGGTGTACATAAGATTCGGCCTGGCGACCTTACGGTCGTTTATACTTGTTTTATCATACATTTACTGTATGATTAAAATAAACAATAAATATATAAATATTGTTTTGTCCATGAGTGTATTTTCTTATGATGTATACAACAGCAAGCTTGTATTCATTTCTTCTCAAGGCGCCCGTGTTCGTTGGTTTGCACGAAAACGGAATATGGCAAAAACGAAACATACACACAAAATTAGTTTTCGAAAGTCATCGCGAAATTAATTTATCGTATTAATTTTTTAAATGAAATTTTTTCAATCAAGTAACAATTTAATTGATTTTTGTCGCATTTTTATACCCTCCACCATAGGATGGGGGTATATTAACTTTGTCATTCCGTTTGTAACACATCGAAATATTGCTCTAAGACCCCATAAAGTATATATATTCTGGGTCGTGGTGAAATTCTGAGTCGATCTAAACATGTCCGTCCGTCCGTCTGTTGAAATCACGCTAACTTCCGAACGAAACAAGCTATCGACTTGAAACTTGGCACAAGTAGTTGTTATTGATGTAGGTCGGATGGTATTGCAAATGGGTCATATCGGTCCACTTTTACATATAGCCCCCATATAAACGGCCCCCAGATTTGGCTTGCTTAGCCTATAAGAGTAGCATATTTCATCCGATCCGGCGGAAATTTGGTACATGGTATAAGGATATGGTCTCTAACAACCATGCAAAAATTTGTCTATATCCGTCCATAATTATATATAGCCCCCATATAAGCCGATCCCCAGATTTGACCTACGGAGCCTCTTAGAGGAGCAAAATTCATCCGATCCGGTTGAAATTTGGTACTAACAACCATGCCAAAATTGGTCCATATCGGTCTATAGTTATATATATAGCCGATCACCAATCACACAAAAATTAGTACATATCGGTTCATAATCATGGTTGCCACTCGAGCGAAAAATAATCTACCAAAATTTTATTTTTATAGAAAATGTTGTCAAAATGTTATTTCTATAGAAAATGTCAAAATTTTATTTCTATAGAAAATTTTGTTAAAATTGTATTTCAATAGAAAATTTTTTCCAAATTTTACTTCTATAGAAAACGTTGTCAAAATTTTATTTTGTCAAAATTTTATTTCTATAGAAACTTTAAACTTAATTATATACGTATTTAATCGGCCTTTTTATACCCTCTACCATAGGATGGGGGTACATTAACTTTGTCATTCCGTTTGTAACACATCGAAATATTGCTCTAAGACCCCATAAAGTGTATATATTCTGGGTCGTGGTGAAATTCTGAGTCGATCTGACCATGTCCGTCCGTCCGTCTGTTGAAATCACGCTAACTTCCGAACGAAACAAGCTATCGACTTGAAACTTGG
Organism: Haematobia irritans; assembly: GCF_050003625.1. Taxonomy (NCBI): domain Eukaryota; kingdom Metazoa; phylum Arthropoda; class Insecta; order Diptera; family Muscidae; genus Haematobia; species Haematobia irritans. The sequence continues at coordinate 168,627,807 of NC_134400.1, forward strand.
CACAAGTAGTTGTTATTGATGTAGGTCGGATGGTATTGCAAATGGGCCATATCGGTCCACTTTTACGTATAGCCCCCATATAAACGGACCCCCAAATTTGGCTTGCGATCGCTCTAAGAGAAGCAAATTTCGTCCGATCCGGCTGAAATTTGGTACATGGTGTTAGTATATGGTCTCTAACAACCATGCAAAAATTGGTCCATATCGGTCCACTTTTACGTATAGCCCCCATATAAACGGACCCCCAAATTTGGCTTGCGATCGCTCTAAGAGAAGCAAATTTCGTCCGATCCGGCTGAAATTTGGTAGATGGTGTTAGTATATGGTCTCTAACAACCATGCAAAAATTGGTCCATATCGGTCCACTTTTGCGTATAGCCCCCATATAAGCGGACCCCCCAAATTTGGCTTGCGATTGCTCTAAGAGAAGCAAATTTCGTCCGATCCGGATGAAATTTGGTACATGGTGTTAGTATATGGTCTCTAACAACCATCCAAAAATTGGTCCATATCGGTCCATAATTACCTATAGCCCCCATATAAACCGATCCCCCGATTTGGCTTGCGATTGCTCTAAGAGAACCAAAGTTCATCCCATCCGGCTGAAATTTGGTACATGGTGTTGATATATGTTCTCTAATGACCATGCAAAAATTGGTCCACATCGGCCCATAATTATATACGTATTTAATCGGCCTTTTTTAGTATGGACTATGTGGTATGTATTACGGTGTTAGGAAGTTTTAAGATACTTTGCCATCGGCAAGTGTTACCGCAACCCAAGTAATTCGATTGTGGATGACAGTCTTCAGTAGAAGTTTCTACGCATTCCATTGTGGAGGATACATAAGCTTCGGCCTGGCCGAACGTACGGCCGTATATACTTGTTATTTAATCAATTATTTTTTGGTATTATTATTTATTTGCTTGTAATTATTTTACCTTTAAGTTGGGTATTAAGATCGAGTTTAGCCGCTAAAAACGTCATTTTTTCACGATTACTGTTCTTTAATAATCCATTTTAAGGAATATAAACTTTGTGAAAATTTGCTTTTCCCCATCAAGTTATAATAAAATTTCCAACAAATATGTATAATTTCATGCATTTTTCTTACCGATTTAGTTTTCACTTTAGCGATTTTAGCGGCTAAACTCGAACTTAATACTCACCTTTAGATGAAATAATATTTTTGTAATTTTATAGTATTTTTCCGATTATAATTATAGTTGGATTTTTCTTTGTATTTGAGTAAACATTTGATTCCCGAACAAAATTTTTTATTATATTTTTAGTTTGAAATGGTTTTTTTGTTTAATTAAAAATGTTAAGTAGGATGTTTAATATTTTAATATATAAAAAATGTCAATAATTTTCGTAGCTGAATGTATTTTGTTATTTGATGTATTGTTTAATTGATAACGCTTTCAATAGCAAAGAATTTTTTTGATTGGTAATATTTTCGTAAAATTTTTCTCTGTGTACATACCAATAGCACAAATGTAATGATGCATTTTATACTTGAACATCAAGCAAATACATTCATGAACATCATTTTTGAACGCAAACACGTTCATTTTCCATATCCGTATCCTCAACGTTATACTTACCATGGTAATGCACCTTTGGATTCCCACGATGTAGTTCATACAAAATGGAGACATCATTGTAGTAGACGTTCTTCAACGAACCGACGAAATTATTATGCGATGCCAAGCCTTTTTTCTTGTGCAAATCCGGTCCACCGCCAAAATAAATTTCCGGATCAAACAGTAGGTTACGACTCACCGTTGCTGGCACTTCAAGTATCTTCATTTGGTCATCGAGTATAATGCGCACGGTTCTCTGTTCATGGTATATGGTCAAATTGTGCCAATAGTTACGTGTCAGTTCATCCGTTAGTATGGTCGACATGACATTGTCACCGAAATCCATCTCCACATAAATGGACTGATTTTTAATGGCCGCTGCAATGTACTGATGCTTCAACGACTCACCGCTGGCATAGAACAAAGCGGAATCGTCGAACTGTGTGCGAAACATGAGACTGATACGTGTCGTCGATGAATGGACACGATCCTTCCAATCGTAGATGCGATATGATACATAACTGGAGCCACGTAATGTTATAATTGTTGCAGCTGCAAAAACGAATGAAGAGTCAAAGAAAATGGAAATCATTATTAATGGAAAATCGTACACACACATGTGAGGGAAAATTATAAAGGCAAACAGGATTTCATTAAAAAACAGATTGATGGAGTTATTAGCATGAATGTTGTTGTGGTAATGGGAAAACATCTGCAATCATGTCAAGTAAATGTCAACAGCATAATGATGCCACCAATACCTTGCATCAGAAGATTAAAGTAAAGTGTAATGGTAACCCACTTTTATTAAGGTAGAATTTCATTGAATGTAAATAATAACTTAAATTTTAAAAATTTAGGGCGGGCCAAATTTTATAAACCCTACGAGAAGGATCGAGAATTCAAGACTGGTGTTATGATAAAGGTCACAAAAGTCTGTCCGACTTAGAACTCCTAAAGAAGATTCCGAATTTTAAATGCCACACTTACTCTAGGTAGGTTAGGTGGCAGCCTGATGTATCAGGCTATCTTAGACTATTCAGTCCATTGTAATACCACATTGGTGAACTTCTCTCTTATCACTGAGTGCTGCCCGATTCCGTGGTAAGCTCAATGACAAGGGACCTACTTTTTATAGACGAGTCCGAACGGCGTTTCACATTGCAGTGAAACCACTTAGAGAAGCTTTGAAATGTCTCACTCAGAAATGTCACCAGCATTACTGTGGTGGGATAATCCACCGCTGAAAAACTTTTTGGTGTTAGGTCGAAGCAGGAATCGAACCCACGACCTTGTGTATGCAAGGCGGGCATGCTAACCATTGCACCACGGTGGCTCCCGCTTACTCTAAGGATAAATGTAAACTTTGCGAAACATTTTGCCTTAAAAAACAAGTAAGGAAAGTCTAAAGTCGGGCGGGGCCGACTATATAATACCCTGCACCACTTTGTAGATCTAAATTTTCGATACCATATCACATCCGTCAAATGTGTTGGGGGCTATATATAAAGGTTTGTCCCAAATACATACATTTAAATATCACTCGATCTGGACAGAATTTAACAGACTTCTACAAAATCTATAGACTCAAAATTTAAGTCGGCTAATGCACTAGTTAGTAAAAAAATATGGGAAACATTTAAATCTTAAGCAATTTTAAGGAAACTTCGCAAAAGTTTATTTATGATTTATCGGATAGGAAAATTAGAGTCATTTTTACAACTTTTCGACTAAGCAGTGGCGATTTTACAAGGAAAATGTTGGTATTTTGACCATTTTTTGTCGAAATCAGAAAAACATATATATGGGAGCTATATCTAAGTCTGAACCGATTTCAACCAAATTTGGTACGCATAGCTACAATGCTAATTCTACTCCCTGTGCAAAATTTCAACTAAATCGGAGTTAAAAATTGGCCTCTGTGGTCATATGAGTGTAAATCGGGCGAAAGCTATATATGGGAGCTATATCTAAATCTGAACCGATTTCAATAAAATTTGGCACACTTGACTACACTACTAATTGTACTCCTAGTGCAAAATTTCAACCAAATTGGGGTAAAACTCTGGCTTCTGGGACCGTATTAGTCCATATCGGGCGAAAGCTATATATGAGAGCTATATCTAAATCTGAACCGATTTCAATAAAATTTGGCACACTTGACTACACTACTAATTGTACTCCTAGTGCAAAATTTCAACCAAATTGGGGTAAAACTCTGGCTTCTGGGACCGTATTAGTCCATATCGGGCTAAAGATATAGTCCATATCGGGCTAAAGATATAAAATCAATAGGGATCTATTCTGAGCCAAAACACATACTTGTGCCAAATTTGACGTCGATTGGACTAAAATTGCGACCTAGACTTTGATTACAAAAATGTGTTCACGGACAGACGGACATCGCTATATCGACTCAAGAGCCCACCCTGAGCATTTTTGCCAAAGACACCATGTGTCTATCTCGTCTCCTTCTGAGTGTTGAAAACATATGCACTAACTTATAATACCCTGTTGCACAGTGTGGCGCAGGGTATAAATAGCTAACATGGCAATAGGAACATAGGTAGGTACAGAAAAACAGAAAAAATTGCTTCTCGACAATTTCTTCGTCAAGTGGGTTGGATGACAGATAATCTCCCCAGCCGACCTTTAAGTTTCTGAATATGGAGACTACATCAAATTTGGGATTTAAACAAACCCTTTTTGTTTGAATATTAAACTTCTCGTCTTCAATTTTAATATGATTTCGTGATATGCGTGACGAATATATTATCTGTCACTTTATGGTTTGGAATAGATCTCCAATTTTTATCCGATTTGCATGAAATTCAAAATATTGTAGCCATGCCAAATATGGTGTCTATCATTCCAAGTTTTGCTATAGCTCTATATAGACCGATTTCCCGATTTAACTTCTTGGGCTTCTAGAAATCGCAATTTTCAGCCGATTTGCTCGAAACTCGAGCCCTAGAGGTTTTTTAGGTCCGCAAATAGGTGTGCCGAATATTTTGTACATCGGTCCATGTTTTAGTATAGCCCGATTTTCCGTTTTTATACCCTCCACCATAGGATGGGGGGATATATTAACTTTGTCATTCAGTTTGCAACACATCGAAATATTGGTCTAAGACCAAAAAATGGACCGATGATCTTATTTATATATGTGTGAAAAAGAGCTCTAAAATTGACATTTAATTCCAATCGCACACCGACAAACCTTAGCATTTCAGGTGTTTAAAAGAACTCTTTATTTTAAATAAGAAAATAACATAATAGCCATGTTTCTTTAGGGACTCCAAATTTCTGGCAAATCAAATGAACAGTTTAGGGCGACAAAAAGACCATTTGACCAAGCTAGAAACCAAATCGAAAGATCGGTTTATATGTGAGCATGAAGTCTACAGACTGACGAACATTAAAATTGATCGATTCAGCCCATATTTTAGCAATTCTTGCACACTCAAAAAATATCATCAAAGTTATGCTGGTGACATTTCTGAGTGTTTTAAAGCTTCTCTAAGTGGTCTTTCACTGCAATGTGAAACGCCGATCGAACTCGGCTACAAAAATGATGTCCCTTGTCATTGAGCTCAACATAGAATCGGGCTGCACTCAGTAATAAGAGAGAAATTCACCACTGTGGTATCACAATTGACTGAATAGTCAGTGAGCCCGAAATATCGGGCTGCCACTATACCTAACCCAACTTACTCTAATGACATTAACTCAGAAAAATCATCAGTTTTGCATATATAAAGAGGTACACAATTTTATTAGATTTGAATTTCTCGCATAATAGTTCTTAATTTTCGGGATAAATTTTACGCAGCTTGTGTCTGTCTTGAATTTGGTAGGGCTTTAAGGATGAGCACAATTTTCATCTGTAATTACGTATTGATAATTTTTCTTCAACTTGAATAAAATTATAAACTCATTACTTTAGATATAGCTGTCATATATATTAATCCCCGATTTGCTCATAATTGACGTGTTTATCAACCGATCTTCTTCAAATTTCGTGCATCTAAATGTTTTGTGAGTCCCGTAAAATTTGCTAAATATCACCCAAATCAGATCTAGATATAACTTCCATATAAAGTGGCGTGCAGAAATTAGTACATAATTTTATACCCTAAACCACATAGTGGTCAGGGTATAATAAGTTTGATCTGCCAAAAAATGTGCCTACCAGAAATATTGATATTAGACCCCATAAAATATATACCGATCGACTCAGAATCACCTCCTGAGTCGATCTAGCACTTGTTGTCCGTCCGTCTGTCCGGTCGCAATTATTAACCGATTTTTATGAAATTTGGTACCGGGAGTTTTTTGGGCACAAGGACGAACGCTATTGAATTTGGAAGAAATCGGATCAAATTTAGATATAGCTCTCATATATATGTATGGCCCGATTTTCCCAAATTGGGCCGCAAAACCCTTATTTATTAACCGATCTTACTCAAAGTTGGCTAAATCTAATCTTCAAAAAATCATCGAAATCGGTTCAGATTTAGCTATAGCTCCCACACGCTCACAAAAAATCGCTTCTGTAACATATACTCCCAAACATATTTTGCTTCAAGCATATATATTTTTGGGTATTGCCCAAACATTTATATGTTTGATCTCTTCCAATATATAATATGTTTGAAAGCATATTGGTCTAAACAATATATGTTTGGGTAGTCTAAGTTCCAAACATTTTGTATTTTTGCATCCAAATTCAATAATGTTGTCTTCCAAAAAACAATATGTTATTATGTGACCATATAATATGTTTGGAAGCATTTTGCACCCAAAAATATTATATGCTTAAAAAAATTCTCCCAAACAATATTGTGCTCAAAATTTTATTTATTTATTTATATATTTACAATCATAATGAATTATGAAAATAAACAGGTAATATAGGTGCTAACAACATAGGTTTTCGACCTGAATGCTCAAAATTTTGTTTCTGCCCAATTGTATATTCCCCAACATCTTTCTCACTTCGACGAGATTTTTTAGTTCTTAGCACCTTTTCTGTAATACAAACATTGTAGAAGAAATTATTCAATTGTATGATTTTTTTATTTTAATTTTACCTTTTGCCGGACGGGGATTCGAACAGCGGACCACACAGTGTGTAAGGATCAAAGAAGTAGCTGATCAATTGCCCAAGGAAAAATAAAATGTTAATTTTGTAATAACAAGCAACAACCACCAACTTAATTCAATATCGCTCCCTGTTTAATAGCGCTCCAAGCTACTAAACACATATATGTTTAAAGGCTATTTCTAAATTAATATATGTTTGCATCCAAGCATATTATATTTACAAACATTTTATGTCCCAAACATAATATGTTCTAACATATTAACATATATGTCCCAAACATGTTATGCTAGTTTATGAACATTATATGCTTGCACTCAAAAATATTGTGTTTAAAAATTTGTGTTCCAAACATATAATGTTTATAGCCAAACATATGAAAAACAGTCTTTTTCATCCGTGCATATATATGTATAACCCGATTATCCCAAATTTGGCCATAGAACCCTTATTTATCAACCGATCTTACCCAAATTTAGCTAAATGTAGTCTTCTATAGCACTAACTATATGTGCAAAAAATCATCGAAATCGGTTCAGATTTAGATATAGCTCCCATATATATGTATAGCCCGATTTTCCCAAATTTGGCCATATAACCCTTATTTTTTAACCGATCTTACTCAAAGTTGGCTAGATCCAGTCCTCTATAGTACTAACGGTATGTGCAAAATTTCATCGAAATCGGTTCAGATGTAGATATAGCTCCCATATATGTATCGCCCGATTTTGAAAAATTTGCCCTCATAACCTTATGTTTGACCATAGAGGCCTCATTCCTTAACTGATCTTACTCAAATTTTGCACCTTTTGTGGTATTAATCAAACCTGAAAAATATAATGCAAATTGGTTCAGATTTACATATAGCTTCCATATATATGCATCGCTCGATTTTCGCAAATTTGACCATAATACTTTTATTTATTAACCAATGTTACTCAAATTTCAAATTGGGCGATTTTCTCTTTTTTAATAATGGGCTCAATACGAGGGGATTCAATGGGGATTCATATGAAAATTCCATTCTGATTTGCTTGGAATTTTGCACTGAGAGTAGAATTAACATTTTAGTAATGTGTGCCAACTTTGGTTCACATCGGGTAACATTTAGATATAACTCCCCATGTCTTCACGCACAAAAATAATTCTTTCCTCCCAAACGAAATTTTAGACAAACAAAGTTCGTTTCTCATTTGCTTTTCGCTGTAAGGAAGTTTATTTGGAAGAAAAGTATATACTTTTTGTGATAAACGTTTATTCTTTTCTAGGATGTAAAAACCATTGCACAGAGACTAACGTAAAAACAAACAATCTTTTCTGGCTAATTGCATTTTCCCTCACATCTTTCTCACTTCCACGAGGGTTTTTAGTTCTTAGCACCTTCTTCTATAATACAAACAATGTTAGGAGAAATTATTCGATTTTATATTTTTTTTTAATTTTACCTTTCGCCTGGACGGAGAATCGAACCGCGGACCATACAATTTATAAGCCAACACACTATACACTGGACTACGTTGCTGTTATTGTCATCAATTATCCATGTAAGTTATATTGATATAGCATAGTTTGCGGCGCCCACGAGCCGATTAAACAAACTTTATTTATCAGAAACATATATTTAGTTGGGCACCGTGGTTGCTATGCCCGCCTTGCATGCCAAGGGTCGTGGGTTCGATCCCTGCTTCGACCGAACATCAAAAAGTGTTTTTTTACATATATTCCAGATATGTTCGGAAGATTCCGAAAAGATATTCAACATTACATACTACTATATTAAATTTTTACTATGAACTATAAAATGTGTCTTATTCAGTGTTCCAAATGGCTCCGAAGTTCCGGCTCAGTACTTTTTTTTTAAAAAGGGCTGTTCAATTTTTTAGCTCTTGCTCTCGAAGCCCTATGAATAAAGTGCCAAAACGAATGAGCGGCTCTGATAAATAGGCTCTTTACGAGCTAATTGAAACGAAAAAGTCTTGCTCACACAGATCTTTTATATGTGACACAAAAATGACACAAATTTAAATTTGTGATGCCATATGTGTAATTTTTATACCCTGCGCCACACTGTGGAACAGGGTATTATAAGTTAGTGCATATGATTGTAACACTCAGAAGTAGACGAGATAGACACATGGTGTCTTTGGCAATAATGCTCAGGGTTTTGCTAGAGTTTTATACCGATTTGCTTGAAATTTTGTACAAACATAACACTTGGTCGTATAGTCAAGTGTGCAAAATTTGACTGAAATCGGTTCAGATTTAGATATAGCTCTCATATATATCTTTCGCCCGACATGGACTTATATGGCCTCACAAGCCAGATTTTTGGCCGAATTTGGTTGAAATTTTGCACTAGGAGTACAATTAGTAGTATAGTCACGTGTGCAAAATTTTATATAAATCGGTTCAGATTTAGATATAGCTCCCATATATATCTTTCGCCCGATATGGACTAATATGGTCCTAAAAGCCTGAGTTTTGGCCCAATTTGGTTGAAATTTTGCACAGGGAGTAGATTTAGCATTGTTGCTATGTGTGCCAAATTTGGTTGAAATCGGTTTAGATTTAGATATAGCTCATATATATATCTTTCACTTTCCGATATGCACTTATATGGACCCAGAAGCCAGAATTTTATCCCGATTAGCTTGAAATTTTGCACAAGGAGTACAATTGGTAGTATAGTCATGTGCGCCAAATTTGATTGACATCGGTTCAGATTTAGATATAGCGTCCATATATATTTTTCGCCCGATATGGACTTATATGGACCCAGAAGCCAAAATTTTATCCCGATTAGCTTGAAATTTTGCACAAGGAATACAATTGGTAGTATAGTCATGTGTGCCAAATTTGATTGAAATCGGTTCAGATTTAGATATAGCTCCCATATATATGTTTTTCTGATTTCGACAAAAATGGTCAAAATAAAAACTTTTTCCTGTAAAATCGCCACTGCTTAGTCGAAAAGTTGTAAAAATGACTTTAATTTTCCTAAACTTCTAATACATATATAGCGAGCGATAAATCATAAATAAACTTTTGCGAAGTTTCCTTAAAATTGCTTCAGATTTAAATGTTTCCCATATTTTTTACTAAAATTGTGTTCCACCCTAGTGCATTAGCCAACTTAAATTTTGAGTCTATAGATTTTGTAAAAGTCTATCAAATTCTGTCCAAATCGAGTGATATTTAAATGTATGTATTTGCGACAAATCTTTATATATAGCATCCAACACATTTGACGGATGTGATATGGTATCGAAAATTTAGATCTACAAAGTAGTGTTATACCCTGCACTACTTTGTAGATCTAGTCGGCCCCGCCCGACTTTAGACTTTCCTTACTTGTTTTAAGTTGAATTAAGTTTTATTAGCAAAATATTTTCCAAGGTTTCGTGGCTTAAGCCGTTACGGCTATTGGTCAATATTAATTTTAGAGTTGAAAACGCACGTTCTATAACAACCTATCATTCAAGTAAATTTAAAGTACTTTATATGTTATATTGAATAAAATAAAATTTACCTGTGTTGGTGGGACAGCGAAACATATATTGATAAGTGCGACAAATTCTTGATTTTTTTAAGCCGTTTTCTTTAATGGGTCGTACACTGGACTGATAACCGCCTTCCGGGACGCTCTACATATATGCTCATATACACAATAATTTACTGACAGTTTATAGAAGGAATTTGTATGGTAATAGTAGATTTAACGTTTATGTTAACTTTCATGAATATGGGGCTTATTCTGAGCTTTGTTAAACTTTTTCACATACTTTCATTTTTTTATTTCATTGGCACTTGTGTGCGGAGCTGTCATGTCGGCATGCTCTTTTTCAAACGAGCAGAGCTTCATGTGTGCTCCGGCACTCAAATAAAAAAGAGTTTTTATGTTTTTTCAGCTCATTTTTGAGCAAAATTCAAACATTGGTCTTATTGAAGACTTAAAGTTAAAAAAGAACAGTGCTTGATATAAACGAAATGGACTGTGTTGTTGGTTCAAAAATATTTTTTTTTATTGAAAAAAAAAAATAAAAATTTTGTAACAAACGAATTTTTTTGGTGATAAAAGTTTAAAATTTTCGAAGCAATTCAAAAAACTCTAACAAAAGAAAAACATTTTCGGTATAAGTTTTACAAACTTTTCCTTCTTCGCGTGTTGACGAAATCCCGATATAAGGAAATATGGTAAACTATGTCATATTTTACACCCATCTTCAAAGCGGTTTTACTCCAATTAACTTGATATTTTACACACAGTATAGATTTCACATTCTATTTAAGTGTGTCGAATTTTATCGCAATCGTTTCAGATTTAGATAAATTCTATATATATGTTCTTCCGATTCAGTCAAATAGAATCACATAATTTCAGTGATGATTTCCTATATCTTAGTTGTGTTTTGCACACTGTAACGACAGACTTTGCACAGAAGGTTAAGATTTATATAAGGCTCCCCCAGTTGTGTAAATCTGGACCGATTTGCCCAAATATTATCTCAAAATCTAGAATTTAACAAGTATATACGGCCGTAAGTTCGTCCAGGCCGAATCTTATGTACCCTCCACCATGCATTGCGTAGAAACTTCTACGAAAGACTTCTTAACATCGTTTTCTAAATTGTGAGTTCATACGTGGTATATACATATTAGACAAAAAGATATGTGTAGGTAAGTCTACAAATAATTACGAATCGATATGGAATTTTGCACGGTACGTAGAGAGCCAGAATTTAAATATGGGGGTCGCTTATATGGGGGCTATATACAATTATGAACTTGATATGGACCAATTTTTCTGTGATTGGGGATCGATTTATCTGAGGGCTATATATAACTATATACCGATATGGACCTAAAGGGTGATTTGTTAAGAGCTTGATAATTTTTTTTTTAAAAAAACGCATAAAATTTGCAAAATCTCATCGGTTCTTTATTTGAAACGTTAGATTGGTCCATGACATTTACTTTTTGAAGATAATTTCATTTAAATGTTGACCGCGGCTGCGTCTTAGGTGGTCCATTCGGAAAGTCCAATTTTGGGCAACTTTTTCGAGCATTTCGGCCGGAATAGCCCGAATTTCTTCGGAAATGTTGTCTTCCAAAGCTGGAATAGTTGCTGGCTTATTTCTGTAGACTTTAGACTTGACGTAGCCCCACAAAAAATAGTCTAAAGGCGTCAAATCGCATGATCTTGGTGGCCAACTTACCGGTCCATTTCTTGAGATGAATTGTTCTCCGAAGTTTTCCCTCAAAATGGCCATAGAATCGCGAGCTGTGTGGCATGTAGCGCCATCTTGTTGAAACCACATGTCAACCAAGTTCAGTTCTTCCATTTTTGGCAACAAAAAGTTTGTTAGCATCGAACGATAGCGATCGCCATTCACCGTAACGTTGCGTCCAACAGCATCTTTGAAAAAATACGGTCCAATGATTCCACCAGCGTACAAACCACACCAAACAGTGCATTTTTCGGGATGCATGGGCAGTTCTTGAACGGCTTCTGGTTGCTCTTCACTCCAAATGCGGCAATTTTGCTTATTTACGTAGCCATTCAACCAGAAATGAGCCTCATCGCTGAAAAGCGGATTTTCTGCCAACTTTTCTAGGGCCCATTCACTGAAAATTCGACGTTGTGGCTCGTTAGTAAGTCTATTCATGATGAAATGTCAAAGCATACTGAGCATCTTTCTCTTTGACACCATGTCTGAAATCCCACGTGATCTGTCAAATACTAATGCATGAAAATCCTAACCTCAAAAGAATCACCCTTTAGTTAGGCATGGTTGTTAACGGCCATATACTAGCACAATGTACAAAATTTCAACTGACTCGGATGAAATTTGCTCCTCCAAGAGGCTCCAAAACCAAATCTCGGGATCGGTTTATATGGGGGCTATATATGATTATGGACTGATATGGACCACTTTTGGCATGGTTGTTAAATATCATATACTACCACCACATACCAAATTTCAACCAGATCGGATAAATTTTACTTCTCCAAAAGGTACCGGAGGTCAAATCTGGGGATCGGTTTATATGGGGGCTATATATAATTATGGACTGATATGAACCAATTCCTGCATGGTTGTTGGGTACCATATACTAACATCACGTACCAAATTTGAACCGAATCGGATGAATTTTGCTCCTCCAAGATGTTCCGGAGGTCAAATCTGGGGATCGGTTTATATGGGGGCTATATATAATTACGGACCGATTTCGACGAATTTTTGCATGGGTGTTTGAGGCCATATATTAACACCACGAACCAAATTTCAACTGAATCAGATGAATTTTAGACTTCCAAGAGGCTCCGGAGGTCAAATCTGGTGATCGGTTTATATGGGGGCTATATATATTTATTGACCGATATGGACCAATTTTTGCACAGTTGGTAGAGACCACATAGTTACAACATGTACCAAATTTCAGTCGGATCGGATGAAATTTGCTTCTCTTAGACGCTCCGCAAGCCAAATCGGGGGATCGGTTTATATGGGGGCTATATATAATTATTGACCATGTGGACCAATTTTTGCATAGTTGTTAGAGACCATATACTAACACCATGTACCAAATTCCAGCCGGATCGGATGAAATTTTCTTCTCTTAGAGGCTCCGCAAGCCAAATCTGGGGATCGGTTTATATGGGGGCTATATATAATTATGTACCGATGTAGACCAATTTTTGCATGGCTATTAGAGACCATACACTAACACCATGTACCAAATTTCAGCCGGATCAGATGACATTTTCTTATCTTAGAGGGTCCGCAAACCAAATTTGGGGTCCATTTATATGGGGGCTATACGTAAAAGTGGACCGATATGGTCCGTTTGCAATACCATTCGACCTACATCAATAACAACTACTTGTGCCAAGTTTTAAGTCGATAGCTTGTTTCGTTCGGAAGTTAGCGTGATTTCAACAGATGGACGGACGAACATGCTTAGATCGACTCAGAATTTCCCCACGACCCAGAATATATATACTTTATGGGGTCTTAGAGCAATATTTCGATGTGTTACAAACGGAATGGTGGAGGGTATAAAAATGTTGCCCAAATCTGTTCATATCTAATTATATGTGTATTTGGGAATATAAACCTATATATAGTCGGTCCCGCCCGATTTTAGATTTTCCTTACTTGTTATGAATGAATATGGATTTGTTATTGTGAATTGCCGCACTTTCTTTAGTTTCCAAAAAATACACTTCCATTCCATGTCCATTTACATTCTATAATCTCACATATGTATATGCGTGTCTGTATGATGACTTTTTGGCCAAAAAGGCCATTAAGCATCAGAAGTGAATGAAAACAATTTTACGTGAACTTGTGATGCTTTGATGGTGTCACTCAATGACTATGCATAGATGCTGATACCGTGGCAGCAGCAAACAGAACGGCATATTTGTCAGAGTTACAAAAGCTCAGCAAATCCCATGGATAGAATGGAAATACTACCACCGCTAATAACATTGGCCATAACAGGAAACGTGTAAAGCCCTCTAGATCCCGTCTACCAAACTCACTTGGAATGGATGCGGCTCATAGTCTACATCAATGGGCCATTTGTCTGCCCCTCGGTGAGTATGTGCAATTCTGTGCGACATAAGTCAACATGTCACTTTCCTGGCAATATACGTTGTCAGTTAGCCAGTCAGTCAGTCATTCTTTTTGGAAATTCGGAACTGCATAGCCCATCTGCAGTCAACCATCTGAGTGCAAATGACACCAAATATCAGTTCAGTCCACTCATCCAGTTCGTGAAGCCAATTTTTCCACATTCACACTCTGTTGCAAAATTGTGATGGGAAAATTAATTTGCATTTCATGTATTCGCTGGTCCGGTTAATAGAATCGGATCGCAGATCATTGCTATTACTTAATATGAATATGCATATTCAAGGACGATTTTAGGTGGGCAGGGTGGTTGGTTTGGGTTGACATGTTCTCGCTTGTTAGCCATTTATTTTATGGCATCTTATTATTGTGCAAAAAATATTTTTGCACTATAATTTCTCTACTCTACAGCACAAAATGATGAGGTATGTACAAAAGTTTTATATTATATAGGATTAAGATATAAAAAAACTGGGTGCTAAATATAATAAAAAAAAAAAACAAAAAAAAAAGGCCCAGAAGTCAACTGTGGGGATCGGTTATATGGGTGCTATATATAATTATGGGCCGATTTGCATGGTTGTTGAAGAACATCTACTAGTATCATGTACCAAATTTCAACCGAATCGAATAAAATCTACTTCTCCAAGAGGATGCGGAAATAAAATCTGGGGATCGGTTTATTTTTAGGCTATACACACATAGACACACGCAAAAAAGAACGTTTGGAAAACGTTTTTCTTTTATTGCACACTGTTAGAAAAATATGTTTTTCATATGTTCCGATATAAACAAAATGTGTTTCGGGCACAATTTTAAAACACAATATATTTAAGTGCAAACATGTAATGTTCCTAAACTAACTCTAAATTTTTGGGACACATATGTTAGTATGTTAGAATATATTATGTTTGGGGCATGCATGTTTCATAAAAATCATATGTGTGTATGCAAACATGTATAAATTTACAAATTTCGACTAAACATACATATGTTGTGATATTTTATTCAAAGCGACAGAGAGAGTATAGAGAAAGAAATAGAGATGGAAACCGGGAGAGTTGACAAAAGATATCAACATAACACAGCGAAAGAATCAAAAGAGAACAATTTCTATGAAACCGCTTGTATGTTGTTTCGGAAAACTGGTTTATGATAACGTCAAAAATTTGATATGCTTAAGTCTAAATATTATTTAATTTGAATAAAGAGAATAGACATTCGGAACCAAGAGAACCAAGAGACATTAAAAAAACAGCATGTGTTTTCGCCGTGAGAGCAGCATTTTATGTATGTGTGGACATGTGTTTTGTTTATCATTTTGGCATTATGGGCACAATTTTTTTCTTGGTTCGTTAAAAGGAATAAGGTGTCTTCATAAAAATAACGAAAGGGCACTATACTCTTTTTACAGTTGGAACAGTAAAATGAAGTAAGGAGGAAATAGTGAAAAATTACACAGTAAAATGTATAAAAACAAAGTTTAGTTCCTCTTTATTAATAAGTAGTCCACAAGGAGTTGACGGACACCTTCAAATATAAAAGCGAGCATTAAGTTCGAGTTTTGCAGCTAAAACAATTTAAAAAGTTTATTTTCTTTAAAATGAATTATTAAAGAAAAATAAAAGGCATTTTAGAGCGATGGTGTTAAATGCTAGTAAAAAAACTGTTCACGCCTAAATAAATTTATGTTTATATTATAAAATTATATATGTATGTTTATACTCGACTCCACATTCTTCTTTTGTTAGAGTTTTTGAATTCCTTCCAAATTTTAAAGTTTTGTACCAAAAACAGGTTTTTGTTACAAAATTGTTATTTTGCAATAAAAAAAATAATATGTTATCCACAAATCAGTCAATTTCGTTTATATCAAGCACTGTTACTGACTATAAATCTTTAATAACCCACATTTCGAAGTTTCATTATAAAAATTTAATATAGTATAAATATAAATGCGTAAATTAAAAAAAAAATAACCAATGGTGTTCGGTCGGAGCAGGGATTGAACCCACGCCCCTTTGCATGCAAGGCAGACATGCTAACCACTGCTCCACGTGGCAAACAAATGTATGTTTCTGTTAAATAATATTATGTTTGCATGGGCTCGTGGGCGCTGCAAACTATGCTATATAAATGTAACTTATAACGATATTTATCTGCTGGTTACTATAACAGCTACGTAGCCCAGTGGATAGTGTGTTGGCTTACAAACTGTATGGTCCTCGGTTCGATTGTCCGTGCAGGCGAAAGGTAAAATTTAAATAATTTATAAAAGTGAATAATTTCTTCAACATTATTTGTATTACAGAAAAAGGTGCCAAGAACTAAAATATTTCGTGGAAGTGAGAATTACGAGTATGTTACGGAATGAGCACAATCGTCTTTGGGAAAAATTCTTCCAAGCATATAATATTTTTGGGCTCAATATGCTTCCAAACATATAATATGTTCACATAAAACAAATATGTTAATGTTTCGGCAGTATCCAATAATATATGTGCTTCCTGCACATATATTATTGGATACTGCCGAACTGCACCCGATTTTTTTTGAGGGTGCAGTTTTTTGAATTTCTTCCAAAATTTTAAACTTTTATCACCAAAAAAATGTTGTTACAAATTTTTTTATTTTTTCAATAAAAAAAATTATTTTTGAACCAACAACAAAGTACATTTCGTTTATATCAAGCACTGTTCTTTTCTGACTTTAAGTTTTAATAAGACACATTTGACAGTTTCATAGTAAAAATTTAATATAGTAGTATGTAATGTTGAACACCTTTTAGGTATCTCCCGAACATATCTGGAATATATATAAAAAAAAAAAAAAAACTTTTTGGTGTTCCGTCGAAGCAGGCCTCGAACCCAGGACCCTTGGTATGCAAGGCGGACGTAGCAACCACTGATCCACGGTGCCCAACTAAACTCGGCTCGTGGGCGCGCCAGCTATGCTATATAAATATAACTTATATGGATAATTGTCTATTGGTGACAATAACAGCTATGTAGCCCACTGGATATTGTGTTGGCTTACAAATTGCATGGTCCGCGGTTCGATTCTCCGTCCAGGCGAAAGGTAAAAGTTAAAAAATGTATAAAATCGAATAATTTCTTCTACATTGTTTGTATATGTTTAGCTCAATGGCAAGGCACCTCTTTTTTTATAGCCTAGTCCGAACGGCAAAGAAGAAGAAATAAAGAAATTTTTTAGAGACCTATCTGCACGCAAAAAAAAAAATAATTCCTTCCTCTCAACGAAATTTTACACAAAGTTCGTTTCTCATTTGCTTATCGCTGTAAAGAAGTGTATTTGGAAGAAAAGTATATACTTTTTGTGATAAACGTTTATTCTTTTGCAGGATGTAAAAACAATTTCATAAAGACAAACTAAAACAAAAACATTGTTTTCTTGCTAATTGCATTTTCCCTCACATCTTTCTCACATCCACGAGGTTTTTTAGTTCTTAACACCTTTACCTGTAATACCAACAATGTATAAGAAATTATACAATTTTATACATTTTTAAAATTTGTTTACCTTTCGCCTGGACGGAGAATCGAACCGCAGACCATGCACTTTGTAAGCCAACACACTAACCACTGAGCTATGTACCTGTTATGGTCATCAATAGATAAATATCCATATAAGTTATATTTATATAGCATAGCTTGCGGCGCCCACGAACCGAATAAATAAAGTTTATTTAACAGAAACAAACATTTAGTTTGGCACCATGGAGCAGTGGTTGCTACGTCCGACTTGCATGCCAAGGGTCGTGGATTCGATTCCTGCTTCGACCAAAGTTTGTTTTTTTGTTTTTTTTTTTACATATATTCCAGGTATGTTCGGAAGATTCCGAAAAAATGTTCAACATTACATTGTAGTATACTAAATTTTGAACTGTAAAATGTGTCTTATTAAAGACCTAAAGTCAGAAAAGAACAGTGTTTGATATAAACGAAATGGACTGTGTTGTTGTTTCAAAAAATAACTTTTTTTTATTGAAAAAAATAAAAATTTTGTAACAAACGATTTTTTTGGTGATAAAAGTTTAAAATTTTCGAAGCAATTAAAAAAACTCTAACAAAAGAAAAACGTTTTCGGTACATGTTTTCCAAACGTTTTTTTTCTTTGCGTGTGGCTTTAAATCTAGGACCAATAAAATTAAAATCAGGCTACAGATCACATTTATCAAATTTTCATTCTCTTTTCGAGGGTTATTAATAAAGGTAGTCACGTACAAATAAATGCCAGTTTAAAAATCCAAATTATAACGGATACTTCAAAGTAAAAAATATTTTCTTAATTCAAAAAAAAAAAAAAAAACAAGTATATACGGCCGTAAGTTCGGCCAGGCCGAAGCTTATGTACCCTCCATCATGGATTGCGTAGAAACTTCTTCTAAACACTGCCATCCACAATCGAATTACTTAAGTTGCGGTAACGCTTGCCGATGGCAAAGTATCTTAAAACCTCCTAGCAACATCTCCTAAATTGTATGTAAGTCCATACGTGATATATATTAAATCAAAAAAGATCGATCCAATACGTATATAATTCAGTTTGACAAAGTAGACATAAAATTTTGACAAAATTTTCTACAGAAATAAAATTTTAACAAAATTTTCTATAGAAATAAAATTTTCACAAAATTTTCTATAGAAATAAAAATTTTGACAAAATATTCTATAGAAAGAAAATTTTGACAAAAATTTCTACAAAAATAAAATTTTAACAAAATTTTCTATAGAAATAAACTTTTGACAAAATTTTCTATAGAAATAAAATCTTTGTAGATTCTTTGTGGCTCGAATGGCAACCATGATTATGAACCGAATAAAATTTGAACAAAATTTTCTATAGAAATAAAATTTGGCAAAATTATCTATAGAAATAAAATTTTGACAAAATTTTCTATAGAAATAAAATTTTGGTAGATTATTTTTGGCTCTAGTGGCAACCATGATTTTGAACCGATATGGACCAATTTTTGAGTGATTGGACCAATTTTGGTATGGTTGTTAGCGACCATATACTAACACGACGTTCCATGCATGTCTGGGGATCGGTTTATATGGGGGCTATATATAATTATGAACCGATGTGGACCAATTTCTACATGGTTGTTAGAGACCATATACCAACACCATGTACCAAATTTCAGCCGGATCGGATGAAATTAGCTTCTGTTTTAGGCTCCGCAAGCCAAAATTGGGGATCGGTTTATATGGGGGCTATATATAATTATGGACCGATGTGGACCAATTTTTGCATGGTTGTTAGAGACCATATACCAACATCACGTACCAAATTTCAGCCCGATCGGATGAAATTAGCTTCTGTTTTAGGCTCCGCAAGCCAAATCTGGGGATCGGTTTATATGGGGGCTATATATAATTATGGACCGATGTGGACCAATTTTTACATGGTTGTTAGAGACCATATACCAACACCATGTACCAAATTTCAGCCGGATCGGATGAAATTAGCTTCTGTTTTAGGCTCCGCAAGCCAAATCTGGGGATCGGTTTATATGGGGGCTATATATAATTATGGACCGATGTGGACCAATTTTTGCATGGTTGTTAGAGACCATATACCAACATCACGTACCAAATTTCAGCCCGATCGGATGAAATTAGCTTCTGTTTTAGGCTCCGCAAGCCAAATCTGGGGATCGGTTTATATGGGGGCTATATATAATTATGGACCGATGTGGACCAATTTTTACATGGTTGTTAGAGACCATATACCAACACCATGTACCAAATTTCAGCCGGATCGGATGAAATTAGCTTCTGTTTTAGGCTCCGCAAGCCAAATCTGGGGATCGGTTTATATGGGGGCTATATATAATTATGGACCGATGTGGACCAATTTTTACATGGTTGTTAGAGACCATATACCAACACCATGTACCAAATTTCAGCCGGATCGGATGAAATTAGCTTCTGTTTTAGGCTCCGCAAGCCAAATCTGGGGATCGGTTTATATGGGGGCTATATATAATTATGGACCGATGTGGACCAATTTTTACATGGTTGTTAGAGACCATATACCAACACCATGTACCAAATTTCAGCCCGATCGGATGAAATTTTCTTCTCTATGAGTCTCCGCAAACCAAATCTGGGGATCGGTTTATATGGGGGCTATATATAATTATGGACCGATGTGGACCAATTTTTACATGGTTGTTAGAGACCATATACCAACACCATGTACCAAATTTCAGCCGGATCGGATGAAATTAGCTTCTGTTTTAGGCTCCGCAAGCCAAATCTGGGGATCGGTTTATATGGGGGCTATATATAATTATGGACCGATGTGGACCAATTTTTACATGGTTGTTAGAGACCATATACCAACACCATGTACCAAATTTCAGCCGGATCGGATGAAATTAGCTTCTGTTTTAGGCTCCGCAAGCCAAATCTGGGGATCGGTTTATATGGGGGCTATATATAATTATGGACCGATGTGGACCAATTTTAACATGGTTGTTAGAGACCATATACCAACACCATGTACCAAATTTCAGCCGGATCGGATGAAATTAGCATCTGTTTTAGGCTCCGCAAGCCAAATCTGGGTATCGGTTTATATGGGGGCTATATATAATTATGGACCGATGTGGACCAATTTTTGCATGGTTGTTAGAGACCATATACCAACACCACGTACCAAATTTCAGCCGGATCGGATCAAATGTGCTTCTGTTAGAGGCTCCACAAGCCAAATCTGAGGGTCCCTTTATATGGGGGCTATACGTAAAAGTGGACCGATATGGCCCATTTTCAATACCATCCGACCTACATCGATAACAACTACTTGTGCCAAGTTTCAAGTCGATAACTTGTTTCGTTCGGAAGTTAGCGTGATTTCAACAGACGGACGGACGGACGGACATGCTTAGATCGACTCAAAATTTCACCGCGACCCAGAATATATATACTTTATGGGGTCTTAGAGCAATATTTCGATGTGTTACAAACGGAATGACAAAGTTAATATACCCCCATCCTATGATGGAGGGTATAAAAAACAATGTGGAACGCCGTTCGGACTCGGCTATAAAATGGAGGTCCCTTGTTATTGAGCTTAACATGGAATCGGGCAGCACTCAGTGATAAGAGAGAAGTTCACCAATGTGGTATCACAATGGAATGAATAGTCTAAGTGAGCCTGATACATCGGGCTGCCACCTAACCTAACCTAACCTAAGGACAAAGCGACTTCATTGAAATGTTTATCGAATTTTGGCCAAGGAAAAAACTTAACATCATAATAGTACATCGTCTATGCTAAGCAAATTTCGTATTCTTTTCACGATAAAATTTTTGGCAGTGCAAGTGTTCTAAATTTGATTAAATTCGGTTCAGATTTACCAATAATATTAAGTCAATATTTTTTTAAAGTGTATATCGCTTATAAGGTAACCCACTACTTACTGTATATATCGCAATGTTCTCCTTCATAATGTGAACCGAAGCAATCGCAGGATATGTCATAGTAATGATTGATGCAACGCGAACCCACAAAACACAAATTATGCCGGGAATGACATTTATCAGCACAGCCTTCGTTGACATTCTCATGTTTCGTAGCCACCAATGGTGATATGGGAAGAAGGTCGGATGCAGCTTTACCCGAACTCAAAGTGACATTACGTATGCAACCAACAAAGGATTCAATAATATACTTGACACCATGTAGCTTCTCCTCCGATGATAGACCTGCAGAGAAAAACAAATTAAAAATTTTGCCATGAAGAAGAAACAATAAGACACACATCCTTTGTGATTGTTGGCAATTTAGGCAATGGATGTTTTACAATAAAACTACACTAAAACAAGTATATAAGGCCGTAAGTTCGGCCAGGCCGAATCAAATGTACCCTCCACCATGGATTGCGTAGAAACTTCTACGAAAGCCTGTCATCCACAATCGAATTACTTGCGTTGTGGTAACACTTGCCGATGACAAGGTATCTTCAAACTTCTTAATGCCGTATTCTAAATTAGTCCATACGGTGTATATATTAAACAAAAAACAAGTAAGGAAAGTCTAAAGTCGGGCGGGGCCGACTATATTATACCCTGCACCACTTTGTAGAATGTGTTGGGGCTATATATAAAGGTTTGTCCCAAATACATACATTTAAATATCACTCGATCTGGAAAGAATTTGATAGGCTTCTACAAAATCTATAGACTCAAAATTTAAGTCGGCTAATGCACTAGAGTGGAACACAATGTTAGTAAAAAAATATGGGAAACATTTAAATCTGGAGCAATTTTAAGAAAACTTCGCAAAAGTTTATTTATGATTTATCGCTCGATATATATGCATTAGAAGTTTAGGAAAATTAGAGTCATTTTTACAACCTTTCGACTAAGCAGTGGCGATTTTACAAGGAAAATGTTGGTATTTTGACCATTTTTGTCGAAATCAGAAAAACATATATATGGGAGCTATATCTAAATCTGAACCGATTTCAACCAAATTTGGCACGCATAGCTACAATGCTAATTCTACTCCCTGTGCAAAATTTCAACTAAATCAAATCGGGCGAAAGCTATATATGGGAGCTATATCTAAATCTGAACCGATGCCGAATGCTAATTCTACTCCCTGTGCAAAATTTCAACTAAATCGGAGCAAAAAATTGGCCTCTGTGGGCAAATGAGTGTAAATCGGGCGAAAGCTATATATGTGAGCTATATCTAAATCTGAACCGATTTGGCTGATATTTTGCAAGTTTTTCGAGACTCATAAAATATTCGGATGTACGGAATTTGAGGAAGATCGGTTGATATACACGCCAATTATGACCAGATCGGTGAAAAATATATATGGCAGCTATATCTAAATCTGAACCGATTTTTTCCAAAATCAATAGGGATCGTCTTTGAGCCGAAACCGGACCCTATACCAAATTTTAGGACAATCGGACTAAAACTGCGAGCTGTACTTTGCACACAAAAATACATCAACAGACAGACAGACAGACGGACAGACAGACAGACGGACATCGCTAAATCGACTCAGAATTTAATTCTAAGACGATCGGTATACTAAACGATGGGTTTCAGACGTTTCCTTCTTGGCGTTACATACAAATGCACAAACTTATTATACCCTGTACCACAGTAGTGGTGAAGGGTATAAAAAAGGTCGACTAAATACGTATATAATTCAGTTTGACAAAATTTTCTATAGAAATAAAATTTTGACAAAATTTTCTATAGAAAAAAAAATTTTGACAAAATTTTCTATAGAAATAAAATTTTGACAAAATTTTCTATAGAAAAAAAAATTTTGACAAAATTTTCTATAGAAATAAAATTTTGACAAAATTTTCCATAGAAAAAAATTTTGACAAAATTTTCTATAGAAATAAAATTTTGTCAACATTTTCTGTAGAAATTAAATGTTGGTATATTATTTTTGCCGATATGGACCAATTTTTGTGTGATTGGCGATCGGCTATATATATGGACCAATTTTTGCATGACTGTTAGCAGCCATATACTAACACCACGTACCAAATTTCAACCAAATCGGATGAATTTTGCTGCTCCAAAATGTTCCTGAGGTCAAATCTGGGGATAAATTTGAATGGGGGCTATATATAATTATAGATACCATATACAAACACTACGTACCAAATTTCAACCGGAGGTCCAAGAGACTCCGGAGGTCAAATCTGGGGATCGGTTTATATGGGGGCTGTATATAATTATGGACCGATATGGACCAATTTTTGCATGGTTATTAAAGACCATATACTAACACCACGTACCAAATTTCAACCGTATCGGATTAATTTTGCTCCTCCAAGATGTTCCGGAGGTAAAATCTGGGGATCGGTTTATATGGGGCTGTATATAATTATGGACCGATATGGACCAATTTTTGCATGGTTGTTAAAGGCCATATACTAACACCACGTACCAAATTTCAACCCTATCGGATGAATTGTGCTCCTCCAAGAAGCTCCGGAGGTCAAATCTGGGGATCGGTTTATATGGGGGCTATATATAATTATGGACCGATATGGACCAATTTTTGCATGGTTGTTAAAGGCCATATACTAACACCACGTACCAAATTTCAACCTTATCGGATGAATTTTGCTCCTCCAAGAAGCTCCGGAGGTCAAATCTGGGGATCGGTTTATATGGGGGCTATATATAATTATGGACTGATATGGACCAATTTTTGCATGTTTGTTAGAGACCATATACCAACACCATGTACCAAATTTCAGCCAGATCGGATGAAATATGCTTCTCTTAGAGGCTCCGCAAGCCAAATCTGGGGGTCCGTTTATATGGGGGCTATACGTAAAAGTGAATCGATATGGCCCATTGGCAATACCATCCGACCTACATCAATAGCAACTGCTTGTGCCAAGTTTCAAGTCGATAGCTTGTTTCGTTCGGAAGTTAGCGTGATTTCAACAGACGGACGGACATGCTTATGTTAGATCGACTCAGAATTTTACCACGACCCAGGATATATATACTTTATGGGGTCTTAGAGCAATATTTCGATGTGTTACAAACGGAATGACAAAGTTAATATACCCTTCATCCTATGGTGGAGGGTATAAAGACTTTGAACTTTGAAATTGATTCCAACAATGCAAAAAAAGCATGCCCGGT
This sequence comes from Haematobia irritans, assembly GCF_050003625.1. Lineage (NCBI taxonomy): Eukaryota > Metazoa > Arthropoda > Insecta > Diptera > Muscidae > Haematobia > Haematobia irritans. Next base: position 168,652,811 of record NC_134400.1, read on the forward strand.
TCCAAAGATTTTGTCTTTATCGACTTTCGGACAAGGAAAAAAACCTTATGTCAGAGAAATGCATCATCTATTCTAAGCAAAATTTGCACTCGTATTTTAAGGATGCAAAATTTTTGGCCTCACAACAATATTTTCTCAGTGAAGAAAAGAAAATATTCGCGATATTTGTTTTGCTGTGTACTCACGCTGTGCATAAGTTCCATTCGAATTCAAATCAATTTTCCAAAATATCGTCCGTATCATATGAGTCTTTTTTCTATTCCATTGCCATAATCATCATGCAGAGACGCCTTTGCATACTTACCTCCCACTAGCACAACGGATGGCAGATTTGTGGATACACCATAGTTGGTATCATGATTTAGACCTTTGAGATACACTTCTTCCTGATTATTGTCAACTCTTGCAATTAATCTTGCCCCATGGACATCGATGCGTACCTGCAAAATAGAACAATAAGAATATAGAAATAAAATTCCATACTTTGTACGAACAGACATATATGAAACGAATGAGTTACAGCCTATGTGGTGTAAAGTACGCTGATAATAAAATGTTTGGAAAACGGGTAAAGAACTTGATATTTGTGTTTACAATTTTTCTTGTTTGTCCTAATTTAATATTTGTTACATTTTTTTTAATATTGCAATAATTATAAAGTTTTTTTTTTGAAACCTTAGTTAGGATTTCGCTTAGACCTATAACACGATATAGTTATTTTCATGAACTTGAATTAACTCATCCTGATTTGGCGAAAATATCTATAAAAAATCCTACAACTCTGTCGTCCTTTTCAACAATAAAGAAATGTTCAACAGTCTTCCAAAAAAAGTCTTTGTGTCCTTTTATAGTGACACAACCAATACACTAGCTTTTCATAGAATATCACACATCGAATCAATTCTCCCTGAAAACCATTCCTTACAACAATGCTGCATTTTTGTGATATTGTTAGATATCTTCAACATCTTTGAGGTCGAGCTCTTAAGGTACTAGAGAGAGAGAGAGAGAGAGAGAGAGAAATAGGGGCAGGGTTGCCATTTTCGTTCGATCGGACCAAAATTAGTCCAAAAAATTATTAATTTTTAAATTTGTTCCGATGGTCGCACCAAATGGAATTTAGTTGATTTTAGTCCGTTTTCGTCAAATCGCTAATTTTTTAAACATTTTTTATAGAAATAAAATTTTGATAAAGTTTTCTGCAGAAATAAATTTTGGACAAAAATTTCTGTACAAAATAAATTTTTAACAAAATTTTCTTTAGAAATAAAATTTTGCCAAAATTTTGTACAAAAAAAAAAAAAAATTAAAAAAATTTGTATAGATACAAAATTATGCAAAAATTTTGTACAGGAAGAAAAGTTTGTAAAAATTTTATGTAGAAATAAAATGTTGACAAAATTTTCTATAGGAATAAAATTTTAACAACATTTTCTATGAAAATAAAATGTTGACAGAAATAAAACTTTGACATAATTTTCTAGAGAAATAAAATTTTGACATAATTTTACTCTGCGCCACACTGTGGAACAGGGTATTAAAAGTTAGTGCATATCTTTGCAACACCCAGAAGGAGACGAGCTAGACACATGGTGTCTTTGGAAAAATGCTCTGGGGGGGCTTCTGAGTCGATATTGTCATGTCCGTCTGTCCGTGAACACATTTTTCTAATCAAAGTCTAGGTCGCAGTTTTCGCCCAATCGACTTCAAATTAGGCACAAGTATGTGTTTTGGCTCAGAATAGAACCGTATTGATTTTGGAAGAAATCAGTTCAGATTTAGATATAGCTCCCATATATATATTTCGCCCGATATGGACTTATATGACACCAGAAGCCAGAGTTTTACCCTAATTTGCTTAAAATTTTGCACAAGAAGAACAATTAGTACTATAGTCAAGTGTGCCAAATTTTATTGAAATCGGTTCAGATTTAGATATAGCTCCCATATATATCTATCGACCGATATGGACTAATACGGTCCCAGAAGCCAGAGTTTTACCCAAATTTGGTTGAAATTTTGCACAGGGAGTAGAATTAGCATTGTAGCTATGCGTGCCAAATTTGGTTGAAATCGGTTCAGATTTAGATATAGCTCCCATATATAGCTTTCGCTCGATTTACACTTATATGACCACAGAGGCCAATTTTTAACTCCGATTTAGTTGAAATTTTGCACAGGGAGTAGAATTAGGATTGTAGCTATGCGTGCCAAATTTGGTTGAAATCGGTTCCGATTTAGATATAGCTCCCATATATAGCTTTCGCTCGATTTACACTTATATGACCACAGAGGCCAATTTTTAACTCCGATTTAGTTGAAATTTTGCACAGGGAGTAGTATTAGCATTGTAGCTATGCGTGCCAAATTTGGTTGAAATCGGTTCAGACTTAGATATAGCTCCCATATATATGTTTTTCTGATTTCGACAAAAATGGTCAAAATACCATAATTTTCCTTGTAAAATCGCCACTGCTTAGTCGAAAAGTTGTAAAAAAGACTCTAATTTTCCTAAACTTCTAATACATATATATCGAACGATAAATCATAAATAAACTTTTGCGAAGTTTCCTTAAAATTGCTTCAGATTTAATGTTTCCCATATTTATACCCTTCACCACTACTGTGGTACAGGGTATAATAATTTTTTTACTAACATTGTGTTCCAACCTAGTGCATTAGCCGACTTAAATTTTTAGTCTATAGATTTTGTAGAAGTCTATCAAATTCTGTCCAGATCGAGTGATATTTAAATGTATGTATTTGGGACAAACCTTTATATATAGCCCCCAACACATTTGACGGATGTGATATGGTATCGAAAATTTAGATCTACAAAGTGGTGCAAGGTATAATATAGTCGGCCCCGCCCGACTTTAGACTTTCCTTACTTGTTTTCTATAGAAATAACATTTTGACAAAATTTTCTAAAGAAATAAAATTTTGACAAAATTTTCTATAGAAATAAAATTTTGACAAAATAGAAATAAAGTTTTGATTACAATTTCAACAGAAGTAAAATTTTGACAAATTTTTCTATAGAAATAAATAGATATAAAAATTTTGATTAGAAATAAAAAGTTGACAAAATTTTGTATCGAAGTAAAATTTTGGAAAAATTTTAACTATTAAATGATATTAATTTAATTTGGAAAAATGGTCCGCTGGTACGAATGTTGGTCCAATTTTGGAAAAATGTTGGTCCAAAATAAAAATTAATTGTGGCAACACTGCATATGGGACCACAAGGCAGCTAGTAATTGCAAATGGTTTGTTACCATAAAACTCCATTCCTATCAGGGTATTGAATACAATCAATGCGATTGATTGGATCTCGTGGGTTAAAAGGTATAGTTTGTTATCTGATGAAAGGCTATGGTATTATTGAACTCCACTTGTGAAATAAGAGCATTACAAAAGGAAACAAAATCTACGACTTAAAGTCGACGATTCGGACTGATAATTTAACATACATGGTACAAATGGAAATCATATATTACGATTTTATTAGAAAAATTAATGCACTTTCCCATGGAATTTTCAGCCAAGGAATTCAGAAGTAAAAGTGAATGAATCATTTCTGTAACATATACTTCCAAGCACTTTTTGCTTAAAGCAAGTAAATTATTGGGTAATGTCCATACTTTTATAAAGGGTGTTTTTCTAAGAGCTCTCTGATATGAAATTTAAATAAAACACATTTAAATATAATCGTTAATTCAATGTTTTACTATCTCAGTTAATTTATAGATTATTTCTTTCAACATTTTTGAAAATCGGGCGATGCATATATACACTGAAAAAAATATTGTCGTGAGGTCAAAGATTTCATGTCTTTAAAATACGAATGCAAATTTTGCTTAGCATAGAAGCCTCATTTCTCTAATATAAATATCTTTTTCCTTGTCCAAATGCCGATAAAAGTGATTTCACTTAAAAATGGGTATCATAACATGAAAAAACAAATGTTTGGGCTAAGGTCAACTTGACTTTAATAATTAAGAAAAATTCTTTAAAATTAATGAAATTGTGAAATTTTAAAAACTTTTTTACTTGAAACATAATATAAATTCTACCGGAAGTCGAGTCTGAATTTGGAAAATAAACGTGTACCAAAAACGTTTTTCTTTTGTTAGAGTTTTTTGAATTGCTTCGAAAATTTTAAACTTTTATCACCAAAAAAATTCGTTTGTTACAAAATTTTTATTTTTTCAATAAAAAAAAGTTATTTTTGAAACAACAACACAGTCCATTTCGTTTATATCAAACACTGTTCTTTTCTGACTTTAGGTCTTTAATAAAACACATTTTACAGTTCAAAATTTAATATACTACAATGTAATGTTGAAATTTTTTTCGAAATCTTCCGAACATATCTGGAATATATGTAAAAAACAAAAGACAAAAAAAAACTTTGGTCGAAGCAGGGATCGAACCCACGACTCTTGGCATGCAAGTCGGACGTAGCAACCTCTGCTCCACGGTGCCAAACTAAATGTGTGTTTCTGTTAAATAAACTTTGTTTATTCGGTTCGTGGGCGCCGCAAGCTATGCTATATAAATATAACTTATATGGATATTTATCTATTGATGATCATAACAGGTACATAGCTCAGTGGTTAGTGTGTTGGCTTACAAAGTGCATGGTCTGCGGTTCGATTCTCCGTCCAGGCGAAAGGTAAACAAATTTTAAAAATGTATAAAATCGTATAATTTCTTCTACATTGTTGGTATTACAGGTAAAGGTGTTAAGAACTAAAAAACCTCGTGGATGTGAGAAAGATGTGAGGGAAAATGCAATTAGCAAGAAAACAATGTTTTTTTTACCCTCCACCATAGGATGGGGGTATATTAACTTTGTCATTCCGTTTGTAACACATCGAAATATTGCCCTAAGACCCCATAAACTATATATATTCTGGGTCGTGGTGAAATTCTGAGTCGATCTGAGCATGTCCGTCCGTCCGTCTGTTGAAATCACGCTAACTTCCGAACGAAACAAGCTATCGACTTGAAACTTGGCACAAGTAGTTGTTATTGATGTAGGTCGGATGGTATTGCAAATGAGCCATATCGGTCCACTTTTACGTATAGCCCCCATATAAAGGGACCCCCAAATTTGACTTGCGAGGCCTCTAAGAGAAGCAAATTTCATCCGATCCGTCTGAAATTTGGTACATGGTGTAAATACATGGTCTCTAACAACCACGCAAAAATTGGTTCACATCGGTCCATAATATATATAGCCCCCATATAAACCGATCCACCGATTTGGCTTGTGGAGCCTCTAAGAGAAGCAAATTTCATCCGATCCGGCTGAAATTTGGTACATGGTGTTAGTATATGGCCCCTAACAACCATGCAAAAATTGGTTCACATCTGTCCATAATTATATATAGCCCCCATATAAACCGATCCCCCGATTTGGCTTGTGGAGCCTCTAAGAGAAGCAAATTCCATCCGATCCGGCTGAAATTTGGTACATGGTGTTAGTATATGGTCTCTAACAACCATGCAAAAATTGGTCCATATCGTTCCATAATTATATATGGCCCCCATATAAACCGATCCCCCGAGTTGGCTTGTGGAGCCTCAAAGAGAAACAAATTTCATACGATCCGGCTGAAATTTTGTACATGGTGTAAGTACATGGTCTCTAGCAACTATGCAAAAGTTGATCCACATCGGTCAAAATTTATATATAGCCCCCATATAAACCGACCCCCCGATTTGGCTTGCGGAGCCTCTAGGAGAAGCAAATTTCATCCCATCCGGCTGAAATTTGGTACATGGTGTTAGTATATGGTCTCTAATGACCATGCAAAACTTGGTCCACATTGGTCAATAACTATATATAGCCCCCATATAAACCGATCACCAGATTTGACCTCCGGAGTCTCTTGGAAGACCAAAATTCATCTGATTCAGTTGAAATTTGGTACATGGTGTTAATATATGGCATCAAACACCAATGCAAATATTGGTCGAAATCGGTCCATAATTATATATAGCCCCCATATAAACCCGGACCCAGATTTGACCTCCGGAGCCCCTAGGAAGAGCAAAATCCAACCGATTCGGTTGAAATTTGGTACGTGATGTTAGTATATGGTATCCAACAACCATGCAGGAATTGGGTCTTATCAGTCCATAGTTATATATAGCCTCCATATAAACCGATCCCCAGATTTGTCCTCCGGTGGCTTTTGGAAAAGCAAAATTCATCCGATCTGGTTGAAATTTGGTACGTGGTGGTAGTATATTATATTTAACAACCATGCCAAAAGTGGTCCATATCAGTCCATAATCATATATAGCCCCCATATAAACCGATCCCGAGATTTGGTTTTGGAGCCACTTGAAGGAGCAAATTTCATCCGAGTCAATTGAAATTTGGTACATTGTGCTAGTATATGGCCGTTAACAACCAAGGCTAACTAGGTCCATATAGTTATAATATTGGTTCATATCAAGTTCATAGATGTAGCCCCCATATAAGCGACCCCCATATTTCAATTCTGGGTCTCCACGTACCGTGCAGAAGTCCATATCGATTCGTAATTATTTGTAGACTTACCTAGACATATGGACTGATATGGACCAAAAGTGGTCCATATCAGTCCATAATCATATATAGCCCCCATATAAACCGATCCCGAGATTTGGTTTTGGAGCCACTTGAAGGAGCAAATTTCATCCGAGTCAATTGAAATTTGGTACATTGTGCTAGTATATGGCCGTTAACAACCAAGGCTAACTAGGTCCATATAGTTATAATATTGGTTCATATCAAGTTCATAAATGTAGCCCCCATATAAGCGACCCCCATATTTCAATTCTGGGTCTCCACGTACCGTGCAGAAGTCCATATCGATTCGTAATTATTTGTAGACTTACCTAGACATAACTTTTTTGTCTAATATATACCATTTATGGGCTAACTCACAATTTAGAAAACGATGTTAAGAAGTTTTAAGATACCTTACCATCGGTAAGTTGTGGTACAACGCAAGTAATTCGATTGTAGATGACAGTCTTTCGCAGAAGTTTCTACACAATCCATGGTGGAGGGTACATAAGATTCGGCCTGGCCGAACTTACGGCCGTATACACTTGTTTTTTTTTTTTGAGTTTGTCTTTATGAATTTGTTTTTACATCCTGGAAAAGAATAAACTTTTATCACAAAAAGTATATACTGTAATTCCACATACACTTCCTTACAGCGAAAAGCAAATGAGAAACGAACTTTGTTTGTCTAAAATTTCGTTTGGGAGGAAATAATTATTTTTTTTGCGTGTATCAGGCTCACTTAGACTATTCAGTCCATTGTGATACCACATTGGTGAACTTCTCTCTTATCACTGAGTGCTGCCCGATTCCATGTTAAACTCAATGACAAGGGACCTCCTGTTTATAGCCGAGTCCGAACGGCGTTCCACATTTCAGTGAAACCATTTAGAGAAGCTTTGAAATGTCTCACTCAGAAATGTCACCAGCATTACTGAGGTGGGATAATCCACCGCTGAAAAACTTTTTGGTGTTCGGTCGAAGCAGGTATCGAACCCACGACCTTTTGTATGCAAGGCGGGCATGTTAACAATTGCACCACGGTGGCTCCCAAAAGTATCCTTACTTGTATTCTCCGCTTCTTTGGCTCGGAATCAATACCAACATTTTTAAAGTAAAGACAAAATCTTTGGAACCGGGCATGGTTTTTTCAGTATATGGGAGCTATATCAAAATCTGAACCGATTAAGATGATATTTAGAAGATTACATTGATACCACAGTAGGTTACCTTTTGCTCAATTTGAATAAGATCGGGTAATAAATAATGGTTTTATGGCCAAATTTGTGAAAATCGCGCAATACAAATATATATGGGTGCTATATCTAAATCTGAACCGATTTGGATGATATTTAGCAGATTTGGTTGATACCACATAAGGTTACCTTTTGCTTAATTTGAGTTAATAAATAAAGCTATTTTGGTAAAAAATAGAGTTATTAGGGTACATTTTTGAAAATCGCTCGATACATATATATGGGAGCTATATCAAAATCTGAACCGATTTGGATGGTTACCATTTGCGTAATTTGAGTAAGATCGGGTAATAAATAAGGGTTTTATGGCAAAATGTAATGTTGTCTTTTGCAAAATGTAAGTCTCCAAATATTCTCTTATTAAAATAATTTTATTTTCTATTTTTAATCGAAAATTGTTCTTTTATCAAAATTGTGTATAAAAATTCGAAAAGTTATGAATTTTACATGAGAAAAAACTTACAAAAATAATTATTTTTTTAACCTTTCCGACTTGTATCTTTACGTTAAGTTTTTTTTTTTTTTTTTTTTTGAATAATACTAGTCAATATTTTATCGAAAAATTCTAACTCTGCGAGAAGTGGATCGATAAACTTTTCAAATATTTGTTGGAAATTTCTATATTTCTTTTGGCCTTAATGTGTTTTATGCACAGTAGAATTGAGAAAATTCCAACACCCAGAAAAAAGTGCCTTCTAAACTAAAGGAAAAAATGTTAATCAATTTAGTTTAGCCATTTTATTTCCTTTAAGGTACATTTTTGTGTGAACTAATAAAATTTACTTGTTTCAGTAAAAAAATCCTAAACTGAAAACAGTTAGGAATAGTTCATTAACTAGAATAAGGCATGGCATTTTACTAACACTGTTTTCTTCGCTGGGTATAAAAATTTACTACTGAGAAAGTAAATTTTATTCACTGATAATAAAGCATTCGTAAAAATAAACAAAAACCGAACTAAACCCAAGCTTCCTCAAATTTAGTAAAATTTCGTATAAAATGATAATTCTGACTTCCTTTAGTATAGAAAGCTTATCATACATACGAATAACACTTGGCATAGAAAAATATTTTAGTTCATTCGTACTAAGAAGTATTCAATCCTTTCAAAACTTAAGGAAACACACTAGTTAGAATATAGGAAATTTTTGATATATTTCTGTTATCCGCCTGCAATCGATACCTATCATCGATGTAATCGATATGTTTGCGTGTGGGTTGTTTTTTATACCCTGCGCCACACTGTGGAACAGGGTATTATAGGTTAGTGCATATGTTTGTAACACCCAGAAGGAGACGAGATAGACACATGGTGTCTTTGGCAATAATGCTCAGGGTGGGTCCCTGAGTGGATATAACCATGTCCGTCTGTCCGTCCGTCCGTCTGTCTGTGAACACATTTTTGTGATCAAAGTCTAGGTCGCAATTTAAGTCCAATCGCCTTCAAATTTGGCACATGTTCCTAATCTGGGTCGGAATAGAACCCTTTTGATTTTGGAAGAAATCGGTTCTGATTTAGATATAGCTCCCATATATATTTTTAGCCCGATATGCACTAATATGGACCCAGCAGCCAGAGTTTTATACCGATTTGCTTGAAATTTTATGCAAACATAACACTTAGGCGTATAGTCAAGTGTGTAAAATTTGATTGAAATCGGTTCAGATTTAGATATAGCTCCCATATATATCTTTCGCCCGATATGGACTAATATGGTCCTAAAAGCCAGAGTTTTGGCCCAATTTCGTTGAAATTTTGCACTGAGTGTAGATTTAGCATTGTAGCTATGCGTGCCAAATTTGGTTGAAATCGATTCAGATTTAGGTATAGCTCCCATATATATCTTTCGCCCGATATGCACTTATATGGACCCAGAAGCCAGAGTTTTATCCCCATTAGCTTGAAATTTTGCACAAGGAGTACAATTGGTGATATAGTCATGTGTGCCAAATTTGATTGAAATCGGTTCAGATTTAGATATAGCTTCCATATATATTTTTCGCCCGATATGGACTTATATGGCCCCATAAGCCAGATTTGTGGCCCAATTTGGTTGAAATTTTGCACTAGGAGTACAGTTAGTAATATAGTCATGTGTGCCAAATTTGATTGAAATCGGTTCAGATTTAGATATAGCTCCCATATATATGTTTTTCTGATTTCGACAAAAATGGTCATGGTATGGTATCGAAAATTTAGATCTACAAAGTGGTGCAGGGTATAATATAGTCGGCCCCGCCCGACTTTACTTGTTTTTTAGTTGGAATCGTGTTGTTATGATATGGAAATTGGAAATAGTGGAATAATAAACTAATATTTCAAGGTCAGTCGATGCTGTTGATTTTAAATAAGTATATTTAATATATTAATAAAACATGTATTTTATAGAAGAAAAATTGCTTATATAAATAAATAAATTGTATTTAAAAACGAAGTATTTTGAAGTAAAAGGTTTACCACAAATATGTAAGATTTGTCCAAATGAATGAAAAAAGTTCAATAAAATCAATTCATATATGAATTCAATTCAGTTAAATTTTTTCATTCTGTAGTATAGTGGTACATAAATATAGGAAAATGTTAACTAATATATGGATTGCATTCTACCTAATTTCTACGAAAATCACATCGTTCAAACAAATAAAAATAACTTTGGCGCTATACGAAGTTCATCTTTATTCGCAATGAGTTCATTTTAACTTAAAGAAGGTGTCACTTTTTTCTGGGTGAATTTATTGGTAAAACTGCGTAATTTTTTAAATCACCTCAACAGAACTTCTTCATGACTTTTCTTCCAATTTATTTTTAGCTGGGAATCCTTTAACGCACTACCGACCGCCCCCTTTCATACACAAGCAAACATACACATTTATACTTACCATCACACTGTGCCATTCATCTCGATTCAATCCTTCGCCTACAGTCACACTGGTCGAATGTTTACCAAAGACATGGACCACTTTCAATTGTCCTTTCTCCACAATGACATACAATGCATATGGATTCAGATTGATGCGATCCGGATTCTTAACATTGTGATAGACGAGCAGGCCATGGGGTAAACGTGTACGAAATTGAAATGAGATTTCACGGCATAATCTATGAAGAGGAAATATGTAAATCAAAATGACCTTATGACGTGAAGCAAGTAAATCGGAAATTTTACCTTAATTGAAATGTCTGTATGATATCACCATCGATTTGGATGAATGTGTTATTTTCGGCAAACACAAAAGTTTTCTCTTGACCCGTTTCGGCAAACGTCAATTCCGGCCCACGTTGTTCGAAGGGTACTGGACTTGTCTCTGAATCTCCATAGGCTGGCGATAGTGTGTAGGAAGGTTGAGCCACAGATGATTCAGTGGTACTGGGTTCACGAGTTGTTGTTTGTAGAAACGGTGGTAGGGTATCTGTAGAAATTCAGAGAAATTCATGCAAAAATTATTGTGGAGCAATTGCAAAACATTACATTCTAAGGATTTTTGGGTATTTCTTTTTTTCCCCGATATTGGAAGATATATTAACAACTATTCTTATTAAAAATATCAATAAACTCTAGTGATTGGGGAAATTTTCGAAATTTTTACATTTTCATTTTATGACTTTGTAAATATTTGCTTTTGACTCTGCAGTTAGAGAAAAGTCTACTTCTAAAGACGCGACTTTAGATTTTTTGATAAACTGTCGGCCTAAAAAGGTCTACACAGAAAAACTATTGTCTTGAGCAGAAGGATTTATTGTCCTTCAAATACCAATTCGAGTATTGCTTAGCATAGAAGATTCTTTACTCTGATATATAATTTTAATTATATGCTCCGCCATGGGATGGGGATATATTAACTTTGTCATTCCGTTTGTAACACATCGAAATATTGCTCTAAGACCCCATAAAGTATATGAATTCTGGGTCGTGGTGAAATTCTGAGTAGATCTAAGCATGTCCGTCCGTCCGTCTGTTGAAATCACGCTAACTTCCGAACGAAACAAGCTATCGACTTGAAACTTGGCACAAGTAGTTGTTATTGATGTAGGTCGGATGGTATTGCAAATGGGCCATATCGGTCCACTTTTACGTATAGCCCCCATATAAACGGACCCCCTGATTTGGCTTGCGAATCCTCCAAGAGAAGCAAATTTCATCTGATCCGCCTGAAATGTGGTACATGGTGTTGGTATATGGTCTCTAATAACCTAAATTGGTCCACATCGGTCCATAATTATATATAGCCCCCATATAAACCGATCCCCAGATTTGACCTCTGGTGCCTTTTGGAGAAGCAAATTTCATCCAATCCTGCTGAAATATGGTACATGGTGTAAGTTTATGGTCTCTAACAACTGTGCAAAAATCGGGCCATATCAGTCCATAATCATATCTAGCCCTCATATAAACCGATCCCGAGATTTGGTTTTGGGGCCTCTTGGAAGAGCAAATTTCATCCGAGTCAGTTGAAATTTGGTACATTGTGCTAGTATATGGCAGTTAACAACCATGCCTTACTAGGTCCATATCGATCTATAGTTATATATAGCCCTCAGATAAATCGATCCCCAATCACACAAAAATTGGTCAATATCAAGCTCATAATTGTAGCCCACATATAAGCGACCCCAATTCTGGCTATCCACGTACCGTGCAAAAGCCCATATCGATTCGTAATTATTTATAAACTCACCTATATATAATACCACGTATATACCACGTATGGACTAACTCACAATTTAGAAAACGAAGTTAAGAAGTTTTAAGATACCTTGCCATCGGTAAGCATTACCACAACGCAAGTCATTCGATTGTGGTTGACAGGAGGGTGGAGGGTACATAAGATTCGGCCTGGCCGAACTTACGGCCGTATATACTTGTTCTTCAATGAAGACGTCTTGTCCTTTGAGTTAGGATATCTGTACAGTAAACTTACCCTATATGTCGAACCAAGTTTTTTGGGCAAAATGATACAAGTGTCTAATAAAATAAAGAACATAGGAGTAGCCTTAGATAGGAAACAGGAAATTGGAAGAACCACTTCAAAGAGATGACTGACAAACCCTACAGGAGTTGACCACTGTGTAAAAAGGCGGTGGGCTCTAAATGGGGACTGAATCCAAAGATGACGGATTATAAATAACATACATATTAACATAGGACACATTTCTTTAAAATGATTAAATTTAAATTAAAGGAAAATTTATATTTATTGTTTAAAAAAATGTATTAAATTTAGAACACAAATTTTGGAAATTTCCGTCCCTCCGTTATAGTCATCTGCCCTTGAACTAAGCCTAATTTTCCTTAAACTAAAGAAACACATTTTTGATTTGAAGAAATTGTTTTTAAATTAACTGAAATATTGAATTTTTAGTTTTAACATAAAAACTCTTCAAAAGACTTATTTTGAGGATTTTGCATCCTAATTTTAATTTTATTGATCATAGATTTAAAGCCACATTTTAAAGAAGCTGCATCTTTGGCTCGGAATCAATACCAAAATCTATAAAGTAAGGTCAACATTTTTGGATACAAGCAAACATTTTTTTAAGTGTATTGCACCATAGAAAATTCACAACGGGATCAACGGACGTGTTGTTTTGACATAACTGGGGCGATGAATACCACGTCAAGTAGAGTATCGTCTCCAATACTGGACCTAAGACCTCTATAGGTTCAGATCAAAGGCATAGTTGCCAAGGCTGCGATGAGATTGAAGATGCTTGGATAATGGAGGGAATCATGAAACATGAACAACAACCAAAGGCTAATAGGAAAGATGATGGGTGAAATGGCGGATGCCGTGTAACATTAAGACGCTATTAAGATGGTCCTAGTAGAATGGGCGCCCAGAGAGAAATAAGTGTTAAGCCGATGGATAGAAGACGGGTGATAGAACGGTACTGGACGTATATGTGGAGTATCATATCATATCAGTGCCGGGATATAACGGAATAGAAGGAAACGAAATGAACTGGCGATTGGCGCTAGGACACATACACACAGAGAAGAGAATGGTTGGAATTCGGTTGTTCTTATGAACATTCCATATTTAGAAATAAATATTAGTTGTTTATACCAATTTTCTGTATTTACAAATATTTATTCATAGCTGTAACCATTTGATGAGATTTTCAACAGATTTTCTGTTGTGCCACATTATAAATGGTTGTAGTAACCAAATTTACCTCCTTTGAATAATTTTGATTTGTATTGGTTGATACGACCATCCGTAAGGAAAATTTTTAACTATCATTTAGTAACCACCATTGTCATATAATATTCATAGCCGAATATCATTTAAAATATTTATAAAATGTCATTTGTTTTTTTTTTTTGTTTTTTGGAAGAAGAATAAAGAATTTTATTTCAAAACTTTAAATAGAGGCAACAATAACAAAAACATAAAATTTTATCATCTCTTCGTTATAAATGGGATCACAGTACAGCATGAATGGTATCAGAAATGTATTCTCGGGGCAAAAAATTCAAAACAATGGTTTGTATTGCAAATAAATTTTTTTTAGAGGACTCAAAATAACTCAACAATCTTAATATCTAGCATGTATCAAAAATAATCGTGGAGGTTGAGGAGGTTCCCGAAAACATTTATGATTTATAATTAGATGTGTAGGTATATTTGAGACATTTTTACAATTTTACAAATGGGCTGGACCTCTCCAACACATTTGGCGAATTGTGAATTTATGTCCACAATTATTTGCAATCTGCTAGTAACCGATTTTCACCATTAAGGTAAGGCCCGTCCGATGTTCTATCGTATTTAGTTGATTTCAACACGATCATAACATATACCATTCAATTTATTAATCAATTTTTATTTTATTTTTAGTAACGATTTCTTGCCGTATAGAATGATTTCGCCAATTCATGGCAGAGGATACATGAGTTGATTTAGTGCAATTTTCATCTTCCGATGTCACCTACTTTGTATTTAGATTTATTATTTATATACATATATTTTAAAAAAATAATATATAATATTTAACTGGGACGAAATTGGTTTTTAATTCGGTCATTAGTATTATCAAAGTTGGGCAACACAACCGAATGATGAAGGTGGCAACAACCAATGTCGTCGGCAGACCCAACCAACACTATATGAGATATTGGTTGTGTCGACCGAATCAGTCGGGTGAAACAACTGCCAACTGGTAGTTGCTACAACTGCCAAAAGGAGGTTGGCAATAAATTCGATTGTCACAACCAATTTGTATTCTCTGTGTACAAAAACAAGTAAGTAAAGTAGAAAGTCGGGCGGGGCCGACTATATCATACCCTAAACCACCATTACAGAATTAGTAATCATAAGCATTTGTGGGGTAACATATAAGTCTGGGAGATAAACCGCAGTTGCATATTTAAGAAAATTAAGGGGTACATGTCTATGGGTGCTTTGTGTCAATCTGACTATAGCTCATAGTCAATGTTGCCACGGAAAATTTTCGGTTTACCCTACAAGGCCACAGTTGGTAGAATTCTACCCAAATTAGTAATCTTTTATGTTAAATCTCTATAAAAATACAATTTTGGAAAAAAGTTTCTATACACTAATTTTTGTGAGAAATTTTTCTATAGAAATAAAATTTTGACAATAAATTCTATAGAAATAAAATTTTGAGAAAATTTTTTATAGAAATAATATTTTGAAAAAAAAAAAAATCCTTTGGAAGTACAATTTTGACAAAATGTTCTATAGAAATAAAATGTTGACAAAATTCTCTACAGGAATAAAGTTTACCACACATTGTTAAAGATCAAGCCTTGTCGGCTTCTAATTTCCTCCTCTAGAGCCAACAAAATGTAAAAATTATTACAAAATGTGTTGAATGAAAATGTCCTACATTGTGGCCCTACGTCCCTACAAGACGCTAAATATTAGAAAAACCCTACATATAGGGATTTTCCCCTACTTCTAGCAACACTGGCTGTGTTGATATTGCGCCTACGGAGATACTATGCCACTAATATTGAGCCCATTATTAAAAAAGAAAAAATCGTTAAATTAGTATGGGTAATAAATACAAATTTGTAAAAATCGAGCAATATTGTTATGTAAGAGGTACAAGTACGTATAAGTACGATCGGCTAGTACATCAAAATTTGAAATTTGCGTAACATTGGTTAATAAATAAGAGTACTATGGCCAAATTTGGGAAAATCGAGCGATTCATATATATGGAAGCTTTATCTAAATCTGAACCAATTTGCATAATATTTTGCGGGTTTGAGTAAGATCATTTAAGAAATGAGGCCTGTATGGTCAAACATAAGATTATTAGGGGCGAATTTTTCAAAATCGGGTGATACATATATGGGAGCTATATCTACATCTTAACCGATTTCGATGAAATTTTGCACATATAGTTAGTACTATAGAGGACTGGATCTAGCCAACTTTTAGTAAGATCGGTTAATAAATAAGGGTTCTATGGCCAAATTTGGGAAAATCGGGCTATACATATATATGGGAGCTATATCTAAATCTGAACCGATTTCGATGATTTTTTTGCACATATCGTTAGTGCTATAGAAGACTACATTTAGCCAAATTTGGGTAAGATCGGTTGATAAATAAAGGTTTTGTGGCCAAATTTGGGAAAATCGGGCGATACATATATATGAGAGCTATATCTAAATCTGAACCGATTTGGATGAAATTTTGCAGACTTGAAGGGCAATAGAAAATATTACCTTTTGCCAAATTTCGGGACGATCCGTTTGAAAAAACGCGCAACGTGACCCCATTTGTCGAAATCGGGCGATACATATATATGGGAGCTATATCTAAATTTGATCCGATTTCTTCCCTGTACCAAATTTCATCAAAATCGCTTAATAATTGCGACCGGAATCCTGTGAACAACAAATACATGGACAGACGGACGGACGGACACCAAGCGCTAGATCGAATCAGGAGGTGATTCTGAGTCGATCGGTATATATTTTATGGGGTCTAAAATCAATATTTCTGGTAGGCACATTTTTTGGCCGATCAAACTTATTATACCCTGACCACTATGTGGTTTACGGTATAATGAACTTTGAGAACGCTAAGCCGATTTGGATGAATGGGCACGAGAGACACATGAAGCGATGTGGACATATGCAATGGTGGGAATGGTAAAGAAAATACTATGGAGTGACCAACCCAAGAAAAAGTATGGAGAACTAACTGGAGAGTAGGACGACAGTCAGAAGGGCCGCGATAATAATGAGCTGGCACCTATAATTTAGAGCACATCTGTGACGAATAGGAACAGTAGAGTATGGTGCATGTAGGTTGTGTTTTGAGGATGATGAGACCTTGGAACACTACCCAGCAATAAATACTTCAGCTGTAAAAGTTTAGTTGCTCTTTTTGGTATACAATAAAGTAGGCAGTGCCTCCACACTGCATGAATCGGTGGCAATAACTTAAACGAGTAATCAAACTGGTTTATGATCTTTCGTTTACGTTATTGCAACCAATTCATGCAGTATAGATGTATGCTGTAGTGTTGTTTTCCTTCACGCCAACAATGCTACACTCACACAAAAAATTTTTTCTCTGATTCAACCACCAAATTAATTGATCCAATTAATTTTTTAATTGAAATGTCTTTAATCACGAAAATGATTGTATCAATCACAGTTTTAATTGGGCATAGAAAAAATTCTTGATTAAAAAATTAATTGATTTTTTCAGCAAAATTCAATTATTTTTTTAATTGATTCAATTAAAAATTTAATTGATGTTGATTGCAAAACGCAATTAATTTATTAAGGTAACTATTTTTAAAAAGGTAACTATTTTTAATTACTTAGTTAGATTGGCTTAGAGTTTTTATTTGGATTAACAAATGATTGTTTGAAATACATTTTTAATTAAAAAATTAAAAAAAAAATCAGCACTATTTTAACTGAATTAGTCTTCCGAAATTGATTAAAAAGTTAAATGTATCAAATAATTTTTTAATTAAACATTTTAAAAATTTCAATCATTGACTTAATTAACTTAATGTTTCTATCATGATTAAAAAGCTAATTGTATCAATTAATTTATTAATTGAAAAAATTTTCAACTTCAATTAACTTTTTAATTGGAAATATTTTGGTGATATTTTTTTCTGTGCTCAAGATTATATATGACTTCTGAACAATATTTCTATTAAAACAAGTAAGTAAAGTCTAAAGTAGGGCGGGCCCGACTATATTATACCCTTCACCACTTTGTAGACCAAAATTTGTCCTACCATCTAAACTCCTTCATGAAGGTTAATATTCCTTTATAAAAATATTATTATCTTAAACGAATGGGAGACAATTTTTTGTACTTGTACAAAATCTCTAGAATAAAAATTTAAATCAGCTAATGCCCTGGGATGGAGTACAATGTTACTATCAAAATATAAAATACAGTTAAATCTGAACCAATTTTGAGGAAACTTCGCAAAAGTGTATTTATGATTTTCGTATCTGTGGGTATATGAGTCTAAATCGGTCGTAAGATATATTCGGAAGCTATATGTAAATCTGAACCGATTTAAACAAAATTTAGCAAGCGTAGTTATAATGTTAATTCTACTCCCTCTGCAAAAGTTCACGTAAATCAGAGTAAAACTTTTGCCTCTGTGGTCATATTAGTCCAAATCGGACGAATGACATATATGGGAGCAATATCAAAATCTGAACCGATTTCATCTAAATTTGGCACTATTAACTATACTATTAAACGTACTCCTTGTGCAAATTTGAAGCAAATCAGGCCAAAACTCTAACTTTTGAGCCCATATAAGTCCAAATCGGACGAAAGATATATATGGGAGCTATATCTAAATCTGAACCGATTTCGCTGATATTATGCAGGTTTTACGGGACTGGCAAAACATTCAGATGTACGAAATTTGGTTCATAAATACGTGAATTATGATCACATCGGTGATAAATATATATGGCACCTATATCTAAATCTGAACCGATTTTTTCCAAAATCAATAGCGATTATCTTTTACCAGAAAAAAGACGTCATACCAAATTTGAGGACGATAGGACTTAAACTGCGACCTGTACTTTGTGCACAAAATTACATATACAGACAGACGGACATCGCTAAATCGACTCAGAATTTAATTCTAAGCCTATCGGTATACTAAAAGATGGGTCTATGACAATTATTTCTTGGCGTTACATACAAATGCACAAACTTATTATACCCTGTACCACAGTAGTGGTGAAGGGTATAAATATGGGAAACATTTAAATCTGAAGCAATTTTAACCCTGGAAAGTCATCCTTATTTTGTGTACACTACACGCAAAAAAATAATTCTTTCCTCCCAAACGAAATTTTAGACAAACAAAGTTCGTTTCTCATTTGCTTTTCGCTGTAAGGAAGTGAAAAGTATATACTTTTTGTGATAAACGTCTATTATTTTCCAGGATGTAAAAACAATTTCATAAAGACTAACTCAAAAAAAAAAAAACATGGTTTTCTTGCTAATTGAATTTTCCCTCACATCTTTCTCACATCCACGAGGTTTTTTAGTTCTTAATACCTTTTCCTGTAATACCAACAATGTAGAAGAAATTATACAATTTTATAAATTTTTAATTTTTTTGTTTTACCTTTCGCCTGGACGGAGAATCGAACCGCGGACCATGCACTTTGTAAGCCAACACACTAACCACTGAGCTATGTACCTGTTATGGTCATCAATAGATAATTATCCATATAAGTTATATTTATATAGCATAGCTTGCGGCGCCCACGAAACGAATAAACAAAGTTTATTTAACAGAAACAAACACTTAGTTTGGCACCGTGGAGCAGTGGTTGCTACGTCCGACTTGCATGCCAAGGGTCGTGGGTTCGATCCCTGCTCCGACCAAAGTTTTTTTATTTTGTTTTTTTTTTACATATATTCCAGATATGTTCGGAAGATTCCGAAAAAATGTTCAACATTACATTGTACTATAATAAATTTTGAACTGTAAAATGTGTCTTATTAAAGACCTAAAGTCAGAAAAGAACAGTGTTTGATATAAACGAAATGGACTGTGTTGTTGTTTCAAAAATAACTCTTTTTATTGAAAAAATAAAAATTTTGTAACAAACGAATTTTTTTGGAGATAAAAGTTTAAAATTTTCGAAGCAATTCCAAAAACTCTAACAAAAGAAACACTTTTTCGGTACACGTTTTCCAAACGTTTTTTTCTTTGCGTGTAGCGTCATCCTTCGTCATTTTGACTACGGCATATTTCAAGACGCTATAATTTGCATTGTGAGCAAAAATGAGAACCGAATTTGAGAATATTTTCTTATTCAATATGTTTTTAATTAGTATAAAACAAAAATTCATTAAATAGTTTAATTAGTATATCTTAAATTTATCATTTCCCAATCGACTAAAATACATTTTAGGTCGAAATTGAAATTATGCGTCGTCATTTTGACGAAGGATGACTGTCCAGGGTTAAGGAAACTTCGCAAAAGTTTATTTATGATTTATCGCTCGATATATATGTATTAGAAGTTTAGGAAAATTAGAGTCATTTTTACGATTTAACAAGGAAAATGTTGGTATTTTGACCATTTTTGTCGAAATCAGAAAAACATATATATGGGAGCTATATCTAAATCTGAACCGATGTCAACCACATTTGGCACGCATAGCTACAGTGCTAATTCTACTCCCTGTGCAAAATTTCAACTAAATCGGAGTTAACAATTGGCCTTTGTGGTCATATGAGTGTAAATCGGGCGCAAGCTATATATGGGAGATATATCCAAATCTGAACCGATTTCTACCAAACTTGGCACGCATAGTTACAATGCTAATTCTACTCCCTATGCAAAATTTCAACTAAATCGGAGTAAAAAATTGGCCTCTGTGGGCAAATGAGTGTAAATCGGGCGAAAGCTATATATGGGAGCTATATCTAAATCTGAACCGATTTGGCTGATATTTTGCAAGTTTTTCGAGACTCATAAAATATTCGGATGTACGGAATTTGAGGAAGATCGGTTGATATACACGCCAATTATGACCAGATCGGTGAAAAATATATATGGCAGCTATATCTAAATCTGAACCGATTTTTTTCCAAAATCAATAGGGATCGTCTTTGAGCCGAAGCAGGACCCTATACCAAATTTTAGGACAATCGGACTAAAACTGCGAGCTGTACTGTGCACACAAAAATACATCAACAGACAGACAGACAAACAGACGGACATCGCTAAATCGACTCAGAATTTAATTCTAATCCGATCCGTATACTAAAAGGTTGGTCTATGATTTCTCCTTCTTGGCGTTACATACAAATGCACACATTTATTATACCCTGTACCACAGTAGTGGTGAAGGGTATAATGAGCAATTATATCTGCTCTAAATTGGGACATCGCCCACAAAAATCAGCGTTGATTCGGTTGTTTTGTAAGCAGTTGGTACTGCCTCTCTCCCTTACAATCCTGCTGAAATAGTGCTCCATTTTTCCTGGGTACCTGAGTCATTTCTCTGTCTTTAACCATAACGGAGAAGATGTGAATCGCGACCTGGCCCTGCTTCGATACAGGGACTGGAACAAATTCGGAAATTTGTTAGGGACACAGAGTTCGTGGAACAGAACAAAAGTTTACGATGAAAGAAAGAAGTTAGATTGCACAAAAAAGCCAAAAACTGGCTTAGGTGTATGTCAGTCGACATGAGACAGGGCAACCTGAATCCACTTTTCAGTATCACTTAACCACACATTAAGGAAGATTCTATTTAACTTAGGCAAATTTGGAAATTGTCCTTAGAAGCCATAAAAGCCACACTTTAACATAAAAAAGGCCCATACTTCGCGAACTGTTGGGGATATTCACACACGCATGCGAGGTTTACAGGTTCTATCCAGCAAGGTGGCCAACTTTCAACGCCTATAGACCAGCCTGCTAGGAACCCACAAACATGCAAACTTAACATAGAGAGCTTTCTGGGAAAGAAAAAAATCTTTAAACAATTAAGATTTGCAGAATTATTTACAAAACAAAAGCGATTTCGAACCACTGTATGATAAATCGTTTTCTAAATTGTGAGTTAGTCCATACATGGTATATATATTAGACAAAAAAGGTATGTGTAGGTAAGTCTACAAATAATTACGAATCGATATGGACTATTGCACGGTACGTAGGGAGCCAGAATTGAAATATGGGAGTCGCTTATATGGGATATGGCTTATATGGACCAATTTTTGTGATTGCGGATCGATTTATCTGAGGGCTATATATAACTATAGACCAATATGGACCTAGTTAGACATGGTTGTTAACGGCCATATACTAGGTTAGGTTAGGTTAGGTGGCAGCCCGATGTATCAGGCTCACTTAGACTATTCAGTCCATTGTGATACCACATTGGTGAACTTCTCTCTTAAGTTAAGCTCAATGACAAGGTACCTCCTTTTTATAGCCGAGTCCGAACGGCGTTCCACATTGTAGTGCATTACTGACCTAACCTAACCTAACCTAACTATAAACCAATATGGACTTAGTTAGACATGGTTGTTAACGGCCATATGCTAGCACAATGTACCAAATTTCAACTGACTCGGATGAAATTTGCTCCTCCAAGAGGCTCCAAAACCAAATCTTGGGATCGGTTTATATGGGGGTTATATATGATTATGGATTGATATGGACCAATTTTGGCATAGCTGTAAAATATCATATACTACCACCACGTACCAAATTTCAACCAGATCGGATGAATTTTGCTTCTGCAAAAGGCACCGAAGGTCAAATCTGGGGATCGATTTATATGGGGCCTATATATAATTATGGACCGATTTCGACCAATTTTTGCATGTGTGTTTGAGGCCATATATTAACCCCACTTACCAAATATCAACTGAATCAGATGAATTTTGGTCTTCCAAGAGGCTCCGGAGGTCAAATCTGGTGATCGGTTTATATGGGTGCTATATATAATTATGCACCGATTTTGCATGGTCATTAGAGATCATATACATGTACCAAACTTCAGCCGGATCGGATGAAATTTGGGGGATCGGTTTATATGGGGGCTATATATAATTATTGACCAATGTGGACCAATTTTTGCACAGTTGTTAGAGACCATATATTAACACCATGTACCAAATTTCAGCCAGATCGAATGAAATTTTCCTCTCTTAGAGGCTCCGCAAGCCAAATCTGGGGATCGGTTTATATGGGGGCTGTATATAATTATGGACCGATGTTGACCAATTTTTGCATGGTTGTTAAAGACCATATACTAACACCATGTACAAAATTTCAGCCGGATCGGATGAAATTTGCTTCTCTTAGAGGCTCCGAAAGCCAAATCGGGGGATCGGTTTGTATGGGGGCTATATATAATTATGGACCGATGTAGACCAATTTTTGCGTGGTTGTTAGAGACCATATACTAACACCATGTACCAAATTTCAGCCGGATCGGATGAAATTTGCTTCTCTTAGAGGGTCTGCAAGCCAAATGTGGGGGTCCGTTTATATGGGGGCTATACGTAAAAGTGGACCGATATGGCCCATTTGCAATACCATCCGACCTACATCAATAACAATTACTTGTGCCAAGTTTCAAGTCGATAGCTCGTTTCGTTCGGAAGTTAGTGTGATTTCAACAAGCGGACGTACGGACGTGCTCAGATCGACTCAGAATTTCACCACGACCCAGAATATATATACTTTATGGGGTCTTAGAGCAATATTTCGATGTGTTACAAACGGAATGACAAAGTTAATATACCCCCATCCTATGCTGGAGGGTATAAAAAAACGTTCTCTAACTTACGTGGTGCTCCAATGCAATGAAATAAACATTCCGCTTCACTGTTGAAACGATTCTGGGAATTTCCTTCACAGCCACCCCATATAAAGGAGGTGCACTCGTTGGTAGTCGATTCATAACGCCATTTATATGTATACTGTTTGCATGGACCTGGATCAGCGGGTCCTGTGCATTTCTCATAGATCTTCTCTTTGGGTATTGCCACTATATTGCCAATGTTGCCACTGCCGGGGATGCCATTGACTACCACACCTCCTGGACCGGTAACATTCATTAGATCCACAACATTACCCGCTCCCGAATTAACCAAAATAGCTGGCAAATTGCCATTACCAGTTGCCAGGTCACTTACTCCATTGGGATTGGCCAAACCACCACTGTTGCCCATTGAATTGGAATTAATGGGATTTTGATTGTTGACATTAAGGACATTGCCGATATTGCCATTAACATTATCATTGTTGACGATATTCAAGTTATTGTTGCTATTACTATTGCTGTTGATGACATTCAGGTTGTTGTTGTTGATGTTATTGTTGTTGCTATTGCTAATGATGTTGTGATTGTTACTATTGACATTAGGATTGTTGATATTGTTGTTGTTGCTGTTCATGTTGAGATTGTTGTTGCCATTGTTAGCGAGTAGTAGCAATGGATTGCTATTTCCACTTGGATTATTATTGAGGTTCTGGTTAACTTGAGAACTCAAGAGGAGGGAATTTGTGGCCGCCGGTACCGCTTGTATTATGTGGTGAATGCCAATCGAACATAAAATCCACAAAATTGCAATGCTGTAACGATGATGGTGACGATGACGATGACATTTTATTGCTAAAGGTGTTCTCTTAGTTTTGGAGACCATGCAATGATGCATTGTTGATGTGGCACATTAAATAGTTTTTGTTGTCTGCAATGAAATAAAAACAAGACCAAAAATGTATTTTTACAACTTGTGACTTTTTTTGTGGCAGCTGGTGATATCTGTAAGGACTAAAGGGGCTTACATACAAAAGGTGTACTCTAAATTGGGTGGGGATTATCAAGGTGATAATCCCCACCCAACACAGTGAACTGAAACATGGAATAGAAATCCCTTTTATTTGTCATAGTGTGAACTGCAATTTTGCGTTAGGATGTTTGATTATCATTACAGAGAACTGATTGCAAATAGGATTCAATATAATATATATACATACTTCAAATGAATAGTACAATCAACCAAAAGTTTCAAAAATTTTATATCCACCACTGCACACAAAAAAAAAACAAACCATTTATTTATCTTATTAATAGTGTTCACAAAATTTTTCTAATGATGACATTCATAAATTGTATGAAAAAATTTCATATATCAAAAAAAAAAAATTCCATAGAAATAAAATTTTGGTAGATTATTTTTGGCTCGAGTGGCAACCATGATTGTGAAGCGATATGGATCAATTTTTGTGCGATTGGGGATCGGCTATACATAACTATAGACCGATATGGATCAATTTTGGCATGGTTATTAGCGGCCATAACATATACTAACAGCACGTTCCAAATTTCAACAGGATCGGATGAATTTTGCTCTTCCAAGAGGCTCCGGAGATCAAATCTGGGGAACGGTTTATATGGGGGCTATATATAATTATGGGCCGATATGGACCAATTTTTGCATGGTTATTAGAGACCATATACTAACACTACGTTCCAAATTTCAACCGGATCGGATGAATTTTGCTCCTGCAAAAGGCTCCGGAGTTCAAATCTGGGGATCGGTTTTATGGACCGATATGGACCAATTCTTGCGTGTTTGTTAGAAACCACATACTAACACCCCGTTCCAAATTTCAACCGGTTCCGGAGGTCAAATCTGGCGATCGGTTTATATGGGGGCTATGTACCAAATTCCAACCGGATCGGATGAATATTGCTCCTCTAAGAGGCTCCGGAGTTCAAATCTGGGGATCGGTTTATATGGGGGCTATATATAATTATGGACCGATATGGACCAATTTTTCCATGGTGTTTAGAGATGATATACTAATACCATGTACCAAATTTCAGCCGGATCGGATGAAATTTGCTTCTCTTAGAGAATCCGCAAACAAAATCTGGGAATTGGTTTATATGGGGGTTATATATAATTATGGACCGATATGAACCAATTTTTGCATGATTGCTAGAGACCATATACTTACATCATGTACCAAATTTCAGCCAGATCGGATGAAATATTCTACTCTTAGAGGCTCCGCAAGCCAAATGTGGGGGTCCGTTTATATGGGGGCTATACGTAAAAGTGGACCGATATGGTCCATTTGCAATTCCATCCGACCTACATCAATAACAACTACTTGTGCCAAGTTTCAAGTTGATAGCTTGTTTCGTTCGGAAGTTAGCATGATTTCAACAGACGGACGGACGGATATGCTTGGATCGACTCAGAATTTCACTTCGACCCAGAATACATATACTTTATGGGGGTCTTAGAGCAAACGGAATGACAAAATTATTCCCATAGACCCCATCCTATGGTGGAGTGTATAAAAAGGTTATTTATTAAAAATAATATTTCCTTTTTAGGTATACCCTCCCCATAGGCTAGCGGCAGTGTTGCCAAAATTAATTTTTATTTTGGACCAACATTTTTCCAAAATTGGACCAAAATTCGTACCAGCGGACCATTTTTCCAAATTAAATTAATATCATTTCATAGTTAAAATTTTTCCAAAATTTTACTTCGATAGAAAATTTTGTCAACTTTTTATTTCTATTCAAACTTATTATATCTACTTATATCTATAGAAAATTGTGTCAAAATTTTATTTCTATGGAAAATTTTGTCAAAATGTTTTTTTCTGTAGAAATTTTAATCAAAATTTTATTTCTATAGAAAATTTTGTCAAAATTTTATTTCTATAGAAAATTTTGTCAGAATTTTATTTCTACAGAAAAATTTGTCAAAATTGTATTTCTATAAAATTTTTTAAAAAATTAACGATTTGACACATATGGAACAAAATCAACTAAATTTCATTCGGTCATACCATCGGACCAATTTTAAAAATGTATAATATTTTGGACAAATTTTGGTCCGATCGGACCAAACTAGCAATTCTGGCTGGGGATATACTAACTTTATCATTCCGTGTGTAATACA
The DNA here is from genome assembly GCF_050003625.1 of Haematobia irritans. Taxonomy (NCBI): domain Eukaryota; kingdom Metazoa; phylum Arthropoda; class Insecta; order Diptera; family Muscidae; genus Haematobia; species Haematobia irritans. Next base: position 168,679,590 of record NC_134400.1, read on the forward strand.
TCGAAATATTGGTCACAGAGCCCACACCCTAAAAATAAATCGCTTCTGTAACATATACACCAAACACATTCGGCTTCAAGCTTATATATTTGCAGGATTGGTCCAAACAAAATATTGTTTGTATTGTTCAAATATATAATGTTTCACCTTAGGTATACACTGGTATACCGAAAGAATTCTCTTCGTAATGAAAACGAAAGTTTCATTAAAAGTACGAAGTTTGTCATTATTTTACAACCAAGGAAACTTTTAATTAAAAGTACGCAATATTTCGTACTCTTTACGAAGAAAAGTTCTTACACAGTTTTCGTAGTTTGTAAGAAAAAAATTCGTACTTTTTATGAAAAATTTCGTATTCTTTATGAAACAATTTCATTCTTTTTATGAAAATGTTTCGTATTTTTTAACAAAAATTTCGTACTTTTTTTTAAAAATGTTGGAACTTTTAGAAAAAAAAAACGTATTGTCCAAAATGCATTTGGTTGTAGTAACAAGTTTGAAAAATGTCATCACCACTTTACATCTTAAGTTTTTGAATAATTTAATTGGACATGGTTGCCGCATCCAATTAATGCTTATCTAGAGTAGGTAATTGTCGCGAAAACCATGCATTTTGACTTTGTCAAAATAAATTTCGAGCGGAGAAAAATATATGTTGGCAATAAGTATTTAAATGGTTCTCAAATGCCGCAAACATGTGCTATTAAATGATAGAATTTGAGACCATTACATGGTCGGGAAGATCATGTGCCTGATCATTCAATTTGTTGACTTCTTTGCAGAGAAAAAAGTATTTTTATAGGTTGCGTATAGACATGTCTAGAACCATTACATGGCAATAAAGACCATGTACATTGTTTTCGTGACCATTAAATTTTTTAATTTTTTTGCAGCTAGAAGAATTTTATAAAAACATTGAGCAGGTACACACGATTTTCATTTTGCGCGTCAGTCGTGTGTTGATTGTTTCTTGGAATGGACGGAGAATACGGAATTACTGTGTTTTGTGTTAATTTATTTAGTGGAACGTGGTTTTATGTGAACACAAAAAAGGAAAGTGTAATTGAAAAAATGTACCTGTTTTTTGTTCTGCATTTTGATATATGGTATCAGTTATTTTTATTTGCAGTTACATGATGTCTACGTTCATACATTTGATGGGCACGAACTAAATATGGAGCGATTACTTATTGATAAAATTGAACCAAAATAGAGTGTATAAAAATATGTGATGCTTGCTTGCACGACATTATAAATACAAATAAACAATGAATTAGTTTATAAATAAATGAAAACAAATAAATAAAATTAATTTTTTGTTTTCTTTTCTCAAGTGGCGTCCTTTTTTCGACGACGAAAAATTTTTTAGATTGCGACCATTGCCTTTTAATGGAAACAAATTTCTTTTTATCAATATAATAACATTTTAGATGATGACAATTTTATTTTTCTTAGAACCATGTTCATTCAGCCAACATGGTTGCAGGTGAAAATGTTACATGGTCGCTGCAAAAATAGCTCCTATAATATTATTTTGGTCTTCGCATATGATTGTGACAATCATGTTTCTTCTCTGCGTGTGCTTCACTTTTATTCATAGCATGCTGCCACCCAAATGAGAAGTAGTATAGACATCCATTAAAAAAATTAATTGCAAAAAAAAACAAGTACATCCGGCCGTATGTTCGGCCAGGCCGAAGCTTATGTCCACTCTAGAGGTGTGCGCGTGACACGAAATTTTCGTGACACGCGTGATTCACGCGTGAGTCACGTGATTCGTGAATGAAATTTTGACCAAATCACGTGAATGTGCGTGAATGGGACTGAACAAAAATGTGTCGTGCGTGATCGTGCGTGAACATCAAATTCTGTTCGTGAATGTGCGTGACGACAAAATTCACGTTCACGAAAAAATTCACATTCACGAACAATTCATGCTCACGACAAAATTCACGCTCACGAAGAAATTCACGTTCACGAAGAAATTCACAATCACGAAAACTTCACGCTCACGAAGAAACTCACATTCACGAAAAATTCACGCTCACGATGAAATTCACGTTCTTCTTGTGCAAAATGTTAAGCAAAGTGGGGTAAAACTCTGGCTTCTGGGGCCATATAAGTTCATATCGGGCGAAAGCTATATATGGGAGCTATATCTAAATCTGAACCGATTTCAACCAAATTTGGCACGCATAGTTACAATGCTAATTCTACTCCCTATGCAAAATTTCAACTAAATCGGAGCAAAAAATTGGCCTCTGTGGGAAAATAAGTGTAAATCGGGCGAAAGCTATATATGGGAGCTATATCTAAATCTGAACCGATTTGGCTGATATTTGGCAAGTTTTTCGAGACTCATAAAATATTCGGATGTACGGAATTTGAGGAAGATCGGTTGATATACACGCCAAATATGACCAGATCGGTGAAAAATATATATGGCAGCTATATCTAAATCTGAACCGATTTTTTCCAAAATCAATAGGGATCGTCTTTGAGCCGAAACAGGACCCTATACCAAATTCTAGGACAATCGGACTAAAACTGCGAGCTGTACTTTGCACACAAAAATACATCAACAGACAGACAGACAGACGGACAGACAGACATCGCTAAATCGACTCAGAATTTAATTCTAAGACGATCGGTATACTAAACGATGGGTCTCAGACTTTTCCTTCTTGGCGTTACATACAAATGCACAAACTTATTATACCCTGTACCACAGTAGTGGTGAAGGGTATAATAATGATTGAACATTTTTACATTTTTAAATTGAAAACATACTTCCAAATAAAAAATTAATAATTTTCGGAAATAATTGGTTTCATTGGTTCATTAAATTTTGGCTTAGATGTAAAAAAAATAATTCTATATAGTATAATTATAATATATGTAATTATAATATAATAAAAAATAAAATAAGTAAACAATAACACTATAAATCATTGATTGCCTCAATTAAAAATTAATTAAGGCCAAAATCAATCCAAATTTTAATTGAATTTATATTTTGATTTGATAAAAATGTTAATTGTATCTATTAATTTTTTAATTGAGTACGTTTTCAACTTCAGATTTTTAATTAGAAATATTTTGGCGAATTTGTGTGGGTAGCTCATTTGTATCACGAGCGAGAGTGAGTAAGTTTTTAAGTTCGTACTCATTCGTGAATTACATTTTTTCGTTTGTTTTGTAAGTATAATAGTCGTGAACGTGCGTGAGTTGCATTTTACATCGTGAGCGTGCGTGAATAGTTTTTTTATGAATCGTGAGTGTGTGGAAGTACGTTTCATTGTTCTTGAACGTGCGTGAGTAGTTTTTTTCGAATCGTGAGTGTGCGTGAATAAGTTTGTTGTTCGTGAACGTGCGTGAGTTGATATATCCCGTCGTGAGCGTGCGGTAGTCACTATTCTGCAATCGTGAGTGTTTATCTTTGCAGGATTTTGGTTCGTGAACGTGAGTGAGCGTGAATCAATACAAACCTTCGTGCGTGAATGTTACGAATTCATTCGTGAGCGTGCGTGAGTGTGAGCAATTCCAAAACGGGCGTGCGTGATCGTGCGTGAATGTTACGAATTCATTCGTGAGCGTGCGTGAGAGTGAGCAATTCAAAAACGGGCGTGCGTGATCGTGCGTGAATGTTACGAATTCATTCGTGAGCGTGCGTGAGTGTGAGCAATTCTAAAACAGGCGTGCGTGATTGTGCGTGAATGACATTCTGAATTTGTGAGCGTGCGTGAAAACTCCCTCACGCGCACACCTCTAGTACACTCCACCATGGATTGCGTAGAAACTTCTACTGAAGACTGTCATCCACAATCGAATTACTTGGGTTGCGGTAACACTTGCCGATGGCAAGGTATCTTAAAACTTCCTAACACCGTAATATATACCACATAGTCCATATGTGGTATATATTAAACTAAAAAAGGCCGATTAAATACGTATATAATTAAGTTTAAAGTTTCTATAGGAATTATATTACATGTTAGCCTGATACCGAAACAGGCAATTGACGTCCAAATGCATTATATCTAATTATACAATTATTTTTCGAGCTTTATGGACAGATATAGATTAAGGAACATGGTTAATAGAGCCACTGAAAAGAAAACGCCAGTCCAGGCGTGTATAGATTGGTATCTGGCGTTTTCTTTTCAATGGCTCTATTAACCATGTTCCTTAATCTATATCTGTCCATAAAGCTCGAAAAATAATTGTATAGTTTCTATAGGAATAAAATTTTGATAAAATAAAATTTTGACAACATTTTTCATAAAGTAAAATTTGGAAAAAATTTTCTATAGAAATAAATTTTTGACAAAATTTTCTATAGAAATAAATTTTTGACAAAATTTTCTATAGAAATAAAATGTTGACAAAATTTTCCATACAAATAAAATTTTGACAAAATTTTCTATAGAAATAAAATTTTGACAAAATTTTCTATAGAAATAAAATTTTGACAAAATTTTCTATAGAAATAACATTTTGACAATGTTTTCTATAAAAATAAAATTTTGGTAGATTATTTTTTGGTTCGAGTGGCAACCATGATTATGAACCGATATGGACCAATTATTGTGTGATTGGGGATCGGCTATATATAACTATAGACCGATATGGATCAATTTTGGTATGGTTATTAGCGGCCTTATACTAACACCACGGTGCAAATTTCAACCGGATCGGATGAATTTTGCTCCTCCAATTTTGCTCCTCCTCCGGAGATCAAATCTGGGGAACGGTTTATATGGGGGCTATATATAATTATGGACCGTCATGGACCAATTCTTGCGTGTTTGTTAGAGACGACATTCTAACACCATGTTCCAAATTTCAACCGCATTGGATGAATTGTGCTCCTCCAAGAGGCGCCGTAGTGCAAATCTGGGGATCCATTTATATAGGGGCTATATATATAGTTATGGACCGATATGGACCAATTTTTGCATGGTCAGTAGAGAACATATACCAACACCATGTAACAAATTTCAGCCGGATCGGATGAAATTTGCTTTTCTTAGAGGCTCCGCAAACCAAATCGGTGGATCGGTTTATATGGACCGATGTGGACCTATTTTTGCATGGTTGTTAGAGACCATATACTAACATCATGTACCAAATTTCAGCCGGATCGGAATGAAATTTGGTTCTCTTAGAGGCTCCGCAAACCAAATCGGGGGATCAGTTTATATGTAATTATGGACCGATATGGACCAAGGTTTGCATGGTTATTAGAGACCATATACTAACTCCATATACCAAATTTCAGCCGGATCGGATGAAATTTGCTTCTCTTAGAGCAATCGCAAGCCAAATTTGGGGGTCCGTTTATATGGGGGCTATACGAAAAAGTGGACCGATATGGCCCATTTGCAATACCATCCGACCTACATCAATAACAACTACTTGTGAGAAGTTTCAAGTCGATAGCTTGTTTCGTTCAGAAGTTAGCGTGATTTCAACAGACGGACGGACGGACAGACATGCTCAGATCGACTCAGAATTTCACCACGACCCAGAATATATATACTTTATGGGGTCTTAGAGCAATATTTCGATGTGTTACAAACGAAATGACAAAGTTAATATACCCCCATCCTATGGTGGAGGGTATAAAAATTAATACATTCAAGCACATTTTCAAACTACCCACCACCATGAATCAAATATAATAGCTTCATCGGATGGTCATTCGTCATAGCGGCTTGCTTTAGAATATATAGAATTAACGGAAATCGATATTTCGATGTGTTACAAACGGAATGACAAACTTATTATACCCCATTTCATCATCATCATAACTATTCTATGGCGGTGGGTATAAAAATGTTTGGGCCAACCGATCCGGTTGAAATATAAACATAGGCCCTTTATGTTTATAATAAACATAGGCCCTTTATAAACCGATTCCCAGATTTGCCTTATGGGGCTTCTTGGAAGGGAAAATTCCATCCGATCCTGCTTAAATTTGGTACGTGACATTAGTATATAGGCTCTAACATCCATGGGCCATACCGGACCACTATTATATATAGCACCCATATAAATCGACCACCAGATTTGTTTTACGGACGCTATTGGAAAAGCAAATTTCAACCGGATCGGATGAAATTTGTCCTTCCAAGAGGCTCCATAAGTATAATTAATTGATAAAATTAAGTTAAGCGAAGATAAGATATTTGTAATTTACTTTCTGTTAACTGGCAGTTAAAGCCTATCGAAGCTATATGAAAATGGCCTTAAGTTATTAATAAATAATTGAAAATAAATATTTTCAAATATTTTTTACGAGGGCGGTTCGGAGACTTCTTAGCCTATCAATGAAAGAGAATAGTTAGTTTTTCAAAAATATTTTTATTTTTCAATATAATCTCCTGAAACTTCAATACACTTAGTCGAACGCTTTTCTAGCAATTCTATCCCTTGATTAAAATAGTTATTCTCAAGGTCTTCAAAATAGTGGTTTACAACTGCAATTGCATCTTCATTTGAAGTAAAACGCTTGCCAGCAAGGAATTTTTTTAGATTTGGGAACAAGTAAAAGTCATTGGGAGCTAAATCAGGAGAATAAGGTGGGTGGTCAAGCAACTCGTACTTTAAGTCGTCGATTTTTGCCATTGTTAAAACACTCTTGTGCGCTGGTGCGTTGTCTTGATGAAAAATTATTTTTTTGTGTTGTAAGCCACGACATTTTTTTCGAATTTGTACATTTAATTGATCCAAAAGGTTGCAATAGTACTCTGAATTTATTGTTTTACCCTTTTGCAGATAGTCAATCAAAAAAATACCTTTGAAGTCCCAAAAAACCAATGCCAAAACCTTACCAGCCGATTGAATTGTTTTTGCCTTCTTTGGGGCACTTCCTCCTGCTTCAGTCCAAAATTAAATGGACTCGATCATTTGAGATGCCCACGATATTAGCAATTTCACGCACTTTTATTCGTCGATCATTTAACCCTCTCACGCCCAAATTAAAATGCACGGGTCTAAACATTTTTTATGCGATATATATGTTAGTCTTGGTATCCTGATTCGTCAGTTACAGGATGTTGCCTATAGGCAACATTGGGCAATAGGGGTAAATTTCAAGGAAACATTTATTTTTTTATTTTTTATTAAGGTTTTTATTGAAATTCAAGTATGGTAAGATACAAAACAATTTTTTGCATTTGTGTTAGACCTCTTGGACGCATCTAAGTATGTTTATACATAAACAAATGTACACTGTTCAGAAAATACCACACTTGACCAATGTTGCCTATAGGCAACAGCACCTTTACAAAAATATTATAAACAAACTAAACACTTATCTCATGTTTTTTTTTCTCTTTATATATAACTCTCTTACCATTACTTATTTATATTCTGCATTTGGTTTTATAATAAAACAATTACTTAATGCCTATAGGCAACATTGGGCATGAGAGGATTAATACCATATCGTGCACTTTGGCTACAATTTCTCTTGTTGTTGTTGCTGTTTTTGGTCGTCCACTACGTGGTGCGTCCACTACAATGATTGTACGACCACGTTAAAATTCAGCAACCCGATTTTTTACGGTTGCATATGAAGGAGCACTTTCACCTAACACCTTTACCATATCATTATTAATTTCTTGTCCCGATAAACCTTTTTTAATGTAAATATTTAATGACAGCACGCATTTCTAATTTTTCCATTGCGGATGCGTCTTTTTTGAACACCTGTTTCTATATGAAGGAGTTGCCAGATCGAAACAAAATTTAACATGTGTTCATAACAGAGATGGAAGTTTCCAAAACACTTAACTTTTTTCTGTTTATACCGCGCTTTTTGTGCTAGGCTAAGAAGTTTCCGAACTGCCCTCGTAATTGAAAAATTAGTGAAGTTTTGCGATCAATATCAATCAAATTTTGATCTAAATCAATTGAATTGTAGGTCGGATGGTATTGCCGGCTGAAATTTGAAACGTGATGTTACAATGTACTAGAGGTTTGCGCGTGACACGCGTGAATCGTGAACAAAACCCAAAGCAACTCTCGTGAATGTGCGTGAATGGGACTAAAATAAATATGTCGTGCGTGAGAAATAAAATCGGTTCGTGAATGTGCGTGAATAAAATTTCTGCAAAATCACGTTCACGATTTAATTCATATTCGTATGTTAACTGAAATTAAATTAATTCTCGAACTATATTCTATTTTTGAATTTTGTTACCTTTGCTGATTTCCGTTTGGAAAATGTTGTGAGTCTCGTTAATTTGTCGTGAATCTAGTGAATTGTCGTAAATCGTACGTGAGTCTTTAAAAGTAGTTCGTGCGTGAGTACTGGTTTTCATTTCGTGAATGTGCGTGAGTGGGATTGACTACCACACGTATCGTGCGTGAACGCTCGTGAGTGTGAATGAAATTTCAGCCACGTGCACACCTCTACTATGTACCATCTAACATTCATGCAAAACTTGGACCTATATAAACCGATCCCAGATTTGCTTTATGGAGCCTCTTGGAAGGGTAAATTTCATCCGATACACTTGAAATTTTGTACTTGGTTTTACTATTTACCCCGTAATCGGCTCATAATTATATATAGCCCGCATATAAACCGATCCCCAGTTTTTCCTTACGGAGTCTCCTGGAAGAGCAAATCTCATCCGATCCGGTTGAAAGTAATCGAAGCTACATGAAAATGGCCGTAAGTCATAAACAAATAATTGAAAATAGTTATTTTTTAATTGAAAAATTAGTTGAGTTTGTCGATCAATTCAAATTTGCTTTTTAATGAAGTCAATTAGTTTTTAATTAAGTATTTTTGCATGCGCAATTAAAACTATGATTGATACTATCATTTTAGTGATTGAAGAAATTTTAATTGAATCAGAAAAAATTTATTTTCTGTGTACTTCTGCTAGTTTTAACTAATTTTTGAAATTTTTTCTATGTTCGTCCGGATCCATTATCTTGCAGAAACAAATGATGCGTAAAACAAAGGATTTAATTTAAATATCATCTTAACAGCAATTTTTGTGAAGTGGAAATTAAGTCCATTTCTAGAATAGCACATTGAGATATATATAAAAAGTAGTGACTTAGGAAGTTACTTCCAAATTTGTTTGCTGGAAATATAATCGGCTCCATAATATTTTAGCATGTTCTTATGTGTTTTGCATTTCAAGATAATTCGTCAACGCCTCCGTCTAACCTAAGACCATTTTGCCTTGCTCGCTGCAGTTTATTGCAAGAAAAATAATAAAGTATTTTCCAATTACCTTTTGACAATGTTGTTTTTGTGTTAAAAAAAAAAAAAAAAAAAAAAAAAAAAAAAAATCATCGTAAACGTAATACTCAATAGTCCGTCCTACCATCTTCGTTGGCATCAGTAAAATTGTTCAAGGAATTGGTGTCAAAATCAGCAACGTCATCAACATCATCAGCGCAACATCGATGGATGGCATTCGGATATTGCTTAACACATATTCCATTTAAATTGCATTTATAGGAGTTCAGATTTCCCTAGTGTTTGCCTCTATTCCCGTGTCAATACTACAGCTCCATCGAGGGATCGTCACTTAATGCAATTCCCTTCAACATTGATAGAAAGAAAAATATTTTCCTATGAAAGAAAAACATTTCTCCAGTGCGAGTAAAAGGGGTTGCGGAGAGTGGATGAGCCTTGTTCCTAGCATTCATCAGAAGATGCTGTGGGATGTTGTTTTTATGTCATAGTTCTAAAGCAATGAATCAATGTTTTTCATACCCTTCACCATAGAATGGTGGTTCAATAAGTTTTGCTATTTCGTTTGGTACACATTGAGGTTTCCGACCACAAGGAAATGTATCCTTGATCAGGATTGGGAGAATGGTCACCGCTACCGTCCAGTAAGAGTAAGTCATTGGTTCTCAAGCCTACGGTACTCCTGTTATCGATGCCTTAAACATAGCATACAGGGTGGCTACTATATATTGCAACCAACTTGTGGCTGCTATGGATGGGAGAATGGTCACCGAGGCCGTCCAGTGAGAGAAAGTCATTGGTTCTCAAGCCTACTGTACTCCTGTTATCGATGCGTTACACATGGAATAACATGCTTAGCATACAGGGTGGCTTCTGTATATTGCAACCAACTTGTGATTGCTATCGTTTCTACTAAACTCGCCAGACATCGGACATATTTATTTTCTCGCAAGATGATCTTTATTTTACACTAGTAGAAAAAGTTTCGTTATATTAACGAAATGTGTCGTTAAAAGTCAGCCAATGAAAAAAATTCGTTAATACAACGAATTTTTTCGTTAATATAATGAATTTTCTGCAAATCAACGTAACGTTTCGTACTATTAACGAATATTTTCATAGTATTAATGAAAACGTTTCGTTATATCAATGAACATTTTTCGTTGGCTGACTTTTAATGAAATTTTCTTGGTGTGTAACGTTCTTTTAATTCATTTTTATACCCTCCACCATAGGATGGGGGTATATTAACTTTGTCATTCCGTTTGTAACACATCGATATATTGCTCTAAGACCCCATACAGTATATATATATATATATATATATATATATATATATATATATATATATATATATATATATATATATATATATATATATATATATATATATATATATATATATATATATATATATATATATATATATATATATATATATATATATATATATATATATATATATATATATATATATATATATATATATATATATATATATATATATATATATATATATATATATATATATATATATATATATATATATATATATATATATATATATATATATATATATATATATATATATATATATATATATATATATATATATATATATATATATATATATATATATATATATATATATATATATATATATATATTCTGGGTCGTCGTGAAATTCTGAGTCGATCTGAGCATGTCCGTCCGTCCGTCCGTTGAAATCACGCTAACTTCCGAACGAAACCAGCTATCGACTTGTAACATGGCACAAGTAGTTGTTATTGATGTAGGTCGGATGACATCGGTCCATTTTACATATAGCCCCCATATAAACGGACCCCCAAATTTGGCTTGCGGGGACTCTAAGAGAAGCAAATTTCATTCGATCAAGCTGAAATTTGGTACATGGTGTCAGCATATGATCTCTAACAACCATAAAATATGGCCTCAAACACCCATGCAAAAAATGGTCGAAATCGGTCCATAATTATATATAGCCCCCATATAAACCGATCCCCAGATTTGACCACCGGAGCCCTTTGGAAGAGCAAAATTCATTCGATTCGGTTGAAATTTGGTACGTGATGTTAGTATATGGTATCCAACAACCATGCAGAAATTGGTTCATATCAGTCCATAATTATATAGAGCCCCCATATAAACCGATCACCAGATTTGACCTCCGGAGCCTCTTGGAAGACCAAAATTCATCTGATTCAGTTGAAATTTGGTACGTGGTGTTAAAATATGGCCTCAAACAGCCATGCAAACATTGGTCGAAATCGGTCCATAATTATATATAGCCCCCATATAAACCGATCCCCAGATTTGGTTTGCGGAGCCTCTAAGAGAAGAAAATTTCATCCGATCCGGCTGAAATTTGGTACATGGTGTTAGTATATGGTCTCTAACAACTATGCAAAAATTGGTCCACATGGTCAATAATTATATATAGCCCCCATATAAACCGATCCCCCGATTTGGCTTGCGGAGCGTCTAAGAGAAGCAAATTTCATCCGATCCGGCTGAAATTTAGTACATGTTGTAACTATATGGTCTCTACCAACTGTGCAAAAATTGGTCCATATCGGTCCTTAATTATATAGCCCCCATATAAACCGATCACCAGATTTGACCTCCGGAGCCTCTTGGAAGACCAAAATTCATCTGATTCAGTTAAAATTTGGCACGTGGTGTTAAAATATGGCCTCAAACACCCATGCAAACATTGGTCGAAATCGTTCCATAATTATATATAGCCACCATATAAACCGATCCCCAGATTTGACCTCCGGAGCCACTTGGAAGAGCAAAATTCATCCGATTCGGTTGAAATTTGGTACGTGATGTTAGTATATGGTATCCAACAACCATGCAGGAATTGGTTCATATCAGTCCATCATTATATATAACCCCATATAAACCGATCCCCAGATTTGACCTCCGGTGCCTTTTTGGAGAAGCAAAATTCATCCGATCTGGTTGAAATTTGGTACGTGGTGGTAGTATATGATATTTAACAACCATGCCAAAAGTGGTCCATATCAGTCCATAATCATATATAGCCCCGATATAAACCGATCCTGAGAATTGGTTTTGGAGGAGCATATTTCATCCGAGTCAGTTGATATTTGGTACATTGAGCTAGTATATGACCGTTAACAACCATGCCTAACTAGGTATATATCGGTCTATAGTTATATATAGCCCTCAGATAAATCGATCCCCAATCACACAAAAATTGGTCCATATCAAATTCACAATTGTATATAGCCCCCATATAAGCGACCCCCATATTTCAATTCTGGCTCTCTACCACTTATGGACTAACTCACAATGTAGAAAACGATGTTAAGAAGTTTTAACAACGCAAGTAATTCGATTGTGGATGACAGTCTTTCGTAGAAGTTTCTACGCATTCCATGGTGGAGGGTACATAAGTTTCGGCCTGGCCGAACTTACGGCCGTAGATACTTGTTTAAAACTCGCTTTTTTCATATTAATGGGCAATTTTAACTTGTTTTGTTTCAAATGGGTTAAAAACAAAGCAAGAATTACGCAGCAAAAAAAGCGTCGCCAAAAAAGTAATGAAAATTTTCATTTTGGATCCGAAAGTGGTGCAAAATTGACGCAGAAGCGATGAATTTAACATGGGCTTGTCATAAGACGGAAGTCCTCCATTTCAACAGCCGGTGCACTGAATTTGGATCACTTCTTTTGGTGTGATCCGAATTCAATGTTTTGGATGTAAAATAAAAAATTCTGTGATATTTTGTCGAATAACTAATTTTTATAATTTTTATACCCACCACCATAGAATGGTGACGGGGGTATAATAAGTTTGTCATTCCGTTTGTAACGCATCGAAATATCGATTTCCGACTATATAAAGTATATATATTCTTGATCAGGGAGAAATTCTAAGACGATATAACGATGTCCGTCTGTCCGTCTGTCTGTCTGTCTGTCTGTCTGTCTGTCTGTCTGTTGTAATCACGCTACAGACTTCAATAATGAAGCAATCGTGCTGAAATTTTGCACAAGCTCGTCTTTTGTCTGCAGGCAGGTCAAGTTCGAAGATGGGCTATATCGGTCCAGGTTTTGATATAGTCCCCATATAAACCGACCTCCCGATTTGGGGTCTTGGGCTTATAGAAATTGTAGTTTTTATCCAATTTGCCTGAAATTTTAAATCTGGAGGTATTTTATGACCATAAAGAGATGTGCCAAAAATGGTGAGTATCGGTCAACATTTTAGTATAGCCCCCATATAGACCGATCTCCCGATTTTACTTCTTGGGCTTATAGAAACCGCAGTTTTTATTCAATTTACCTGAAATTTGAAATCAAGAGGTATTGTAGGACCACAAATACGTGTGCCAAAAATTGTGAGTATCGGTCCATATTTTGGTATAGCCCCCATATAGACCGATCTCCCGATTTTACTTCTTGGGCTTATAGAAAACGCAGTTTTTATTCAATTTACCTGAAATTGGAAATCTAGAGGTATTGTAAGACCACAAATACGTGTGCCAAAAATTGTGAGTATCGGTCCATATTTTGGTATAGCCCCCATATAGACCGATCTCCCGATTGTACTTCTTGGGCTTATAAAAACCGCAGTTTTTATTCAATTTATCCGAAATAGGAAATCTAGAGGTATTGTAGGACCACAAATATGTGTGCCAAAAATTGTGAGTATCGGTCCATATTTTGGTATAGCCCCCATATAGACCGATCTCCCGATTTTACTTCTTGGGCTTATAGAAACCGCAGTTTTTATTCAATTTACCTGAAATTGGAAATCTAGAGGTATTGTAGGACCACAAATACGTGTGCCAAAAATTGTGAGTATCGGTCCATATTATGGTATAGCCCCCATATAGACCGATATCCCGATTTTACTTCTTGGGCTTATAGAAACCGCAGTTTTTATTCAATTTACCTGAAATTGGAAATCTAGAGGTATTGTAGGACCACAAATACGACCTCCCGATTTGGGGTCTTGGGCTTATAGAATCCGTAGTTTAAATCCAATTTGTCTGAAATTGGAAATTTATAGGTATTTGAGGACCATAAAGGGGTGTGCCAAAAATGGTGAGTATCGGTCCATGTTTTGGTATAGCCCCCATATAGACCGATATCCCGATTTTACTTCTTGGGTTTCTAGAATCCGTAGTTTTTATGCGATTTGCCTGAAATTGTAAATATTATTTTAGGCTCCCAAAAACGTGTATCGGATTAAGTTTTTATCGGTCCTTTTGGTAATGCCTCCATATAGACCGACTTCATTTCTTGAGGGTATAGAAGGCGCACTGATCATGAAAATTGCTTGAAACTCAATGTAAAATTTTCAGATTTCAGATACTTCTCGGGTGAAAATCTACAGATTTAAGATTTCAAAGCAAGACGTTATTTTATAATTTTCTTGCACACTTACAAGAGATGTTAATGATTCCTCTAAAACTCAAACAAAAATGGTTCTTATAAATCCAGAATCTGATATAGTCCTCATAGGTGAAATCTTTAAATTTATCTTCGGGTTGTGTCCTCAAGCCCTCCTGAAATTTCAAAGGAAACCCTAATATTTGGTTCATGGTGGTGGGTATTTAAGATTCGGCCCGGCCGAACTTACTGCTGTATATACTTGTTTATAATTTTAATGGATTCTAACGCTTGTCGGAAACGTTTGACTTCAAATATTTTCAAAAATTCGCAATTTTTTCAGATTGGATTTAACATTTTTTTTTTCGACAATTTAAATAATATTTACCATTTTATGAATTCTTAAACTGTTTTTAACCAATTTGAAACAAAAAAGTTAAAGTTACCTATTAAAAATATGAAAAACGCATGTTATAAAAATTGAATGAAAAGAACTTCCTGTATACTTAAAATAAAGAACATTATTGGGAGTACATCTATAGGAAGTGCTTTTAAAGTTGTGCTTTTGGAAGAACTTCCAATTTTTTTTTTGCTGGGTAATAAAATACAAGTTATTAGAATTTTGTAAAAAAAAAATCTAAAACCATTCTAGAATAATTGCGAATTTTTAAAAATATTTGATGGCAAACGTTAGACACAAGCGTTAGGGTACGGTCAATGGAAAAATATTTGACAGAAATCAAAAAAGAATACGTCGATACAGTCAAACCATCAACCACGTTTAGCTCTTAATGGTTATATAACGTCACGATAGGAGTATTTTCTGAAAACGATATCCAGATATTTTCAAAATGGTCCTGGAAAAATGTTTGACACTCATTTTGGTCAAATATTCGTCTAGTGTGACCATACCCTTAGAATAAATAACAAATCAAAAAATATTATAAAAAATATTTATTTGGCAAAATATTGCAAACATTTTAATTCACACCTTAAGAAGTGGTGCAATGACTGTGGGAATGGTTGGCATCCGTCCTACGACAAGCACATATAAAATTATTCGCTTCTGGGCCAATTTTGCACCACTTCCGGATGCAAAAAGAACATTTTCACTACTTTTTGTGAATGAGAAATGAGCTTAGACTAAAGCCATTGAAATTCTTAGTGAATAAGCCGAATGTTATAGGAAAAATCTCCTAAAAACAGTTCTGAAGCCCTGGGCAGGAAAACATTTCGGCCGCAGACCATGGACATTCCAACCAAATTCAGAAACATCGCACACCGCAAATGCTTTAAAAAGGAGGTTCCTCTCTTCATTTCTTCCGCAAAATGACCACCAAAATCTCCGGATCCCAATCCGTACAACTTTTACACTTGGGGTTTTTTGAAAAGTAAGGTTGGCATTAAAAAATACTAAAGTGCCGATCATCTCAAAACGCCCCTCACAGAGTCACTTTCGTGCGCTGTGAAGTGAATTTGTCGGGCATTTTAAAATCATAATTCATGCCAAAAGTAGCTCATTCGAACAAATGTAAACTGTTTCTTAAATGTTATTTCCGATATTTTATGCCTTTGAACAATAAAATTAAAAAAAAAAAACATGTATATACGGCCGTAAGTTCGGCCAGGCCGAATCTTATGTACCCTCCACCATGGATTGCGTAGAAACTTCTACGAAAGACTGTCATCCACAATCGAAATACTTGGGTTGTGGTATCTTAAAACTTCTTAACATCGTTTTCTAAATTGTGAGTTAGTCCATACGTGGTATATATTAGACAAAAAAGTTATGTATAGGTAAGTCTACAAATAATTACGAATCGATATGGACTTTTTGCACGGTACGTAGAGAGCCAGAATTGAAAAATGGGGGTCACTTATATGGGGGCTATATACAATTATGAACTTGATATAGACCAATTTTTGTGTGATTGGAAATCGATTTATCTGAGGGATATATATAACTATAGACCGATATGGACCTAGTTAGGCATGGTTGTTAACGACCATATACTAGCACAATGTACCAATTTCAACTCACTCGGATGAAATTTGCTCCTCCAAGAGGCTCCAAAACCAAATCTCGGGATCGGTTTATATGGAGCTATATATGATTATGGACTGATATGGACCACTTTTGGCATGGTTGTTAAATATCATATACGATCACCACGTACCAAATTTCAAGCAGATCGGATGAATTTTGCTTCTCCAAAAGGCACCAGAGGTCAAATCTGGGGATCGGTTTATATGGGAGCTATATATAATTATGGGCTGATGGGAACCAATTCCTGCATGATTGTTGGATACCATATACTAACATCACGTACCAAATTTCAACCGAATGGAAAGAATTTTGCTCTTCCAAGGGGTTCTGGAGGTCAAATCTGGGGATCGGTTTATATGAGGCCTATATATAATTATGGACCGATTCCGACCAATTTTTGCATCGGAGTTTGAGGCCGTATATTAACACTACGTACCAAATTTCAACTAAATCAGATGAATTTTGGTCTTCCAAGAGGGTCCGGAGGTCAAATCTGGTGATCGGTTTATATGGGGGCTATATATAATTATGGACCGATGTGGACCAATTTTTGCATGGTTGTCAGATACCATATACTTACACCATGTACTTAATTTCAGCCCGATCGGATGAAATTGGCTTCTCTTAGAGGCCTCGAAAGCCAAATTTGGGGGTCCGTTTATATGGGGGCTATACGTAAAAGTGGACCGATATGGCCCAGTTGCAATACCATCCGACCTACATCAATAACAACTACTTGTGCCAAGTTTCAAGTCGATAGCTTGTTTCGTTCGGAAGTTAGCGTGATTTCAACAGACGGACGGACGTACATGCTCAGATCGACTCAGAATTTCACCACGACCCAGAATATATATACTTTATAGGGTCTTAGAGCAATATTTCAATGTGTTACAAACGGAATGACAAAGTTAATATACCCCCCATCCTATGGTGGAGGGTATAAAAAAAGAAAATTTGTTCAAATTTGAAAAAGATTTATTTTTTGGTTTGAAGAAAGATCAAGTTCGAAAATGGGCTATATCGGTCCAGATTTTGACATAGCCCCCATATCGATTTGGGGTTTTTGTCTTCTAGTTTTTTCCGATTAGCCTAAATATCGAAATCTAGACGCATTTTAGAACCACAACCACAAACTTGGCTATAACAAGTATATACAGCAGTAAGTTTGGCCAGGCCGAATCTTAACTACACACAACCATGAATGAAATATAACAGTTACCCAGCAAAACAAAATGGAAGTTATTCCACAAACATTTCTTTTAAAGCCCATCCCAGAATCGAGTTTTTCCAACTTCCGATGCAGTCCTTTTGGACAAGTCCACAAACATTTCTTCTAAAGAGCAACGCGGGATCCCCAATGATTTTTTTCCACTTCCGATGCAGTCCTTTTGGACATGTACACAAACATTTCTTCTAAAGCGCATCTTGGGATCCCCCAATGATTTTTTTCTACTTCCGGTGCAGTCCTTGTGGACAAGTATTAGAAAGAACGCAATCAGGCTATTTTAAATGCAAATTTTGGACAATTAAATTTTACAAAATAATAGAAAACTAATAAAAAAATTTAATAAAAAATAGAAAATCCATAAAAAAGTAAAAAAATAATAATAAAAAAAAAATTCATCCCCGCTGGGATTTGAACCTGTGCCGTTTGACTTTTTCACTTCCATGGAAGTTCTTTTGAGAAGGGTTTGCAAATTACGAGAAGTTTTAATTTTTTGTTGATTTTTAATGGAAAAATATATATTTATACGAAAATATATTCCGAAAATAAAAAATAAAAATGATGCATGACATAAAAAAATATATTTTTAGAAAAATATTTGATAAAAAAATTGCCGCTGGTGAGATTTGAACCTGCGTTTCTTATTTTTTCGTTCATACTAATAAAGAACATCTCGAGAAGCAATTATAATGTTATTCCCTGGTGTCGTATTACGAACATATCACACACATTTGAATTGACCTTTCGACGCTTTATGTTCAATGGCGTTGGTGGCTGAGTGTGCTAAGGCGTTCTGTTATGGTGCCAGTAAACCCAGGTTCAATCCCTGGTCGGAGCGAAAAAGTTTTTCAAATTGTAAAAATTAGATAATAGGAAAATAATAGTGTAATAAAACATATGGATGAAAAAAAAGTGAAATTGGTTGAAAAAAAAATTTTCGCTTTTTAAATTTCTTCATTCAAATTAACTTCCAGGGCACAACTTCTAAAGCAATGCAAAGGATCCAAAAAGGGAGTACTTCCATCCTATGACAAGCCCATGTAAAATTCATTGGAGATGATCCAAGTTTGTACTACTTCTGGATCACAGATTGGGGATCCAAACTACTTTTTTGGAAGCTCTTTTTTTTGCTGGGCACTTTTGAAAACTCGTCGTCGTAGCATGTTACTTGATAATATATAGCGGGTAACTTGATAATGTATAGAATATGATTAAATAACGCCTTGATTTGAAATTTTACTTTACAGTTTCAAGCATCTTTCATGATCAGTGCGCCTTCTATACCCTCAAGAATTGAAATCGGTCGATATGGAGGCCTTAACAAACGCAGCGATAAAAACTAAAGCCGCTACAACTTCAGGCAAATCAGATAAAAACTACGGTTTATATAAGCCCACGGAGTTAAATAGGGAAATCAGTCTGAATTTTGTGTATCGGTGTATATTTTTGGCATAGCACCCATGTACTATGCCAAAAATATACACCGATACACAAAATTCAGCACACCTAGTTGTGGTTCCGAAAAACCTACAGAATTTAGACACCAAATCGGAGGGCGGGTTTATAAGGGGTATAAGTTATATCAAAATCCATACCGATACACAATTTATTCGTAACACCTATTTCTCAAAAACCTTCAGATTTTAAATTTCAAGCAAATTGAATAGAAACTACGGTTTCTAGAAGCTCAAGAAGTAAAATCGAGAGATCGGGCTATTTGGGGACTATAGCAAACCATAGACCGATACACATCATATTCGGCACGCTTGTTTCTGGTCCTAACATACCTTTAGATTTCTAATTTCAGGAAAATCGGATGGAAAATACGGTTTCTAGAAGCCCAAGACCCAAAATCAGGGGTCGGTTTATATGGGGGCTATACCAAAACATGGACCGATATGGAGGCTAACCCAAAACATAGCCCATCTTTGAACTTGACCTGCTTGGAGACAAAAAACGAGTTTGTGCAAAAATTAAGCAAGATAGCTAGGACCGATGCACCTCGTTTTCGACACACCTATTTTTGGTCCTAAAATACCTATAGATTGGGTCCATGGACCCAAAATAGCTCTAAATTTCTATTTTCAGGCGAATTGGATAGAAAATACGGTTTATAGAAGCCCAGACCCCAAATTGGGTGGTCGGTATATATGGGGGCTGTTCCAAAACATGGACCGATATAGCCCATCTTCGAACTTCACCTGCTTAGAGACAAAAAACGAGTTTGTGCAAAAATTAAGCAGGATAGCTAGGTTAGGTTAGGTTAGGTGGCAGCCCGATGTATCAGGCTCTCTTAGACTATTCAGTCCATTGTGATACCACATTGGTGAACTTCTCTCTTATCACTGAGTGCTGCCCGATTCCATGGTAAGCTCAATGACAAGGGACCTACTTTTTATAGCCGAGTCCGAACGACGTTCCACATTGCAGTGAAACCACTTAGAGTAGCTTTGAAACCCTCAGAAATGTCACCAGCATTACTGAGATGCGATAATCCACCGCTGAAAAACTTTTTGGTGTTTGGTCGAAGCAGGAATCGAACCCACGAGCTTGTGTATGCAAGGCGGGCATGCTAACCATTGCACCACGGTGACTCCCAAGCAAGATTGCTATATTATTGAAGGCTGTAGCGTGATTACAACAGACATCCAGACACCCAGACGGACATCGTTATATCATGTTAGAATTTCTCCCTGATCAAGAATATATATCGGAAATCGATATTTCGATGTGTTACAAACGGAATGACAAACTTATTATAACCCCATCACCATTCATGGTGGTGGGTATAAAAAGGAGCTAAAGGGTGATACGGTCAAAATTTGTTCAAGGGAAATCGCGTGTAAATCGGTGAAATCGTTTATTTAAAAAATCAAATTAAATTTCTTTTTCAAGTTCAATTAGTATTAAATTCAGGAAAAATATTCAGTTAGGCTTTCGCTTTTCCAAATCCGGCCTCACGCTTGACACCTGCCATCAGATTTTGTACAGCCATCTTGTCCACCTTCTTCGCCGCAGAAAACCAGTTTGCCTCGAACTGCTGCTCTCCTTAGCATTTTTTGGTCTTCTTTAGGTTCCGCTTGACAATAGCCCAGTATTTCTCAATTGGGCGGAGCTCTGCCGTGTTGGGAGGGTTCTTGTCCTTGGGAACCACCTGCACGTTGTTGGCGGCGAACCACTCCATGGCCTTTTTACCGTAATGGCAAGATGCCAAATCCGGCCAAAACAGTACGGAACAACCGTGTTTCTTCAGGAAAGGCAGCAGACGTTTATTCAAACATTCTTTCACGTAAATTTCTTGGCCACAGGTACAGATGGCTTGCCAAACCAGATATTTCTTTGCGAACTTTAACAGTTTTATGTGCTTGAAAATATCTGCTACTTTCCCCTTCCTTTTGTCGTATAAAACTCCTGTCCCGGAAGCTGCTTGTAGTCGGCTTTGACGTAGGTTTCGTCGTCCATTACCACGCAGTCAAACTTCGTCAGCATCGTCGTGTACAGCCTCCGGGATCGCGCTTTGGCCGTCGTATTTTGTTTTTCATCGCGATTTGGAGTCACTACCTTCTTGTAAGTCGATAGTCCGGCTCGTTTTTTGACTCGATGCACGGTTGTAGACGATACACCCACCTTATTTGCGACATCTCGGAGAGAGAGGTTAGGGTTTCGCTTGAAACTACCGGCAACTCTCTTTGTCGTCTCAGCGGCTTCCGGTTTTCGATTTCCCCCCGATCCAGACTTCCTGGCTGTCGACAAACGTTCCCCAAACACTTTAATTACATTTGTAACGGTTGATTTGGCAACTTTTAGCGATTTTGGCAGCTTTGCGTGCGAATAGCTCGGATTTTCGCGATGCGCGAGCAAAATTTTGATACGCTGCTCTTCTTGCTTGGACGGCATTTTGACAACTGAAGAGTGAATTCCAAAATCAAAATAGGAGCAACATTCTACACACACACACACCTTCAAAATGAGGGGTGTTTTTAAATGCAAAATTGAAAGAAATACGTCAAGTTTATATTGACCAAATTTTCACCGTATCACCCTTTAATATAAAAGGGCAGCAATTAGTGATAAGAAAGTTCCTCATTGTGATATCATAATGAACTGAATAGTGAAACTGAAATAACGGACTGCCACCATACCTAACCAAGCTGTGAGGATTGTGGTGCGTATCGGTCCATGTTATGGTATAGCGCCCATAAAATTTGTAGACTTTACTGCTCGTACTCATTCGAATACCAGGGAATTTTGATTTCAAAGCAAGACGCTATGTCAAAATTTTCTTGCACACTATCTGTTTGAGATTCCTCTAAAACATAAACAATAATGATTCTTATCCAATCCAGATCTGATGTAGTCTCCATATGGAGAAACTTCAAATTTAACTTCGGGAAGTCTATCATTTGAACTGATTTTCTGTAGGCAGTATGTTTCTTAAAATCCACCTGAGATTCTATAGTCTTTCAAGTAACCCACTAAGATGGGGAGCTCTCAGAGGAAACTATGATGTTTGGATCATGGTGGTTTCACCATAATGTGAAACGCTGTTCGGAATCGCCGAATCGGGCAGCCCTCAATGTCTAGAAAGAAGTTCACCGCTTTGCTATCACAATGGACGGAATAGTCTAAGTGAGCCAGTTTGATTTAAAGATTGATTTTTTGTATTACATTTTTAATTAAAACTAAAAAAAAAATCATCACTTTTTTAACTGGCTTAGTCTTCCGAGTTTGAATAAAGTTAATTGTAAGAATTAATTAATTAATTGAAAAAAATTCAACTTCAATCAACTTTTTAGGTGGAAATATTTTGGTGATATTTTTTTCTGTGTAACCTAACCTAA
The DNA here is from genome assembly GCF_050003625.1 of Haematobia irritans. Classification (NCBI taxonomy): domain Eukaryota; kingdom Metazoa; phylum Arthropoda; class Insecta; order Diptera; family Muscidae; genus Haematobia; species Haematobia irritans. The sequence goes on from NC_134400.1 coordinate 168,702,320, forward strand.
GATTCAAGCAGGCCGAACTTATGGCTGTTTATATTTGTTTCAGTTCAATTGTATACAGTAAAGTTTTATGATCCTTAGTTTTTGGAATATTTTAGGGTAGATTTAAGTCAAGATTTATGTGCCTGTACTGTGCTTACTTGCTTTTTTATTTCGATTGTAGTTTTTGCTATAGCTTTTGTCCTTCCGTGTACCGGAAGTGCAAATAAGATGGAATTTAGTTTTTTTTATGCTTCCATTGGCATTCATTCTATTTTCTTTTCACTTGTTTTTCCACACCAGCTTTTATCTTTCACTGAAGCATGGCCAATCGCTATCTTTCTCTCAGTTATTTACGGAACGTATGGTCGTTTTTAACTTTTAACATAAAACGACTTGACATTGACTGATGATGGCCCTTGAGTCAGCTCCTATGTGTAATGGAACGAAGTTAACTTGACGCAAGATGAAATCCTAACCCATCCTTACAATGATTGGGCGGAACAGCAGGATGGAATGTCACAAAAAGATGCATTTTCTGCGAAGAGATATAATTTTCCCTCTAAAAGATGACTTTTGATAATGGAGTAGTACAAAGCAAAGTAAAAAAAGAAAAATTAAATTTATATGGAAATATGAGATAAAGGAGTTTTACGCAGAAACCCAAATTTCCCCATACTATGTGACTCCTAATAACAAATAATCTTCTCTAGTCAAATATGACAACAATGAATGGATTATTTTCAAATAAAGAAGTGTTATAAAGTTACTAGCAAAAACTCTTTTCATCAGGCAATCATATAACTATAATTGTAAGATTAGCACTAATATTGGAGATACTCACAATATTACTCTTAGATGTTTACGACATGGATACACCGGGAAGAAAGTAAAATGTTATAGGAAGAATGACCAAACTCGTGCGAAAATTGAATTAAATTCTACTCCACATTTACACCCTCAAAAAAAAAAAATCGCTTCTGTAACATATATCCCAAACACATTTTGCTTCAAGCATATATATTTTCTGGATTGCTCCAAACAAAATATTGTTTGTATTGTTCAAACATATTATGCTTCACCTAAGGGCAAAACACTGGTAGAAACAAGAATATACAGCACTAAGTTCGGCCGGGCCGAATCTTAAATACCCACCACCATGAACCAAATATTAGGGTTTCCTTTGAAATTTCAGGAGGGCTTGAGGACTTGAGGCACTTCCCGAAGATAAATTTAAAGATTTCACCTATGAGGACTATATCAGATTCTGGATTTATAAGAACCATTTTTGTTTGAGTTTTAGAGGAATCATTAACATCTCTTGTAAGTGTGCAAGAAAATTATAAAATAACGTCTTGATTTGAAATCTTAAATCTGTAGAAGTAAAATCTGGAAATTTTGCGCGCCTTCTACACCCTCAAGAAGTGAAGTCGGTCTATATGGAGGCATTACCAAATGGACCGATAAAAACTTAATCTGATACACGTTTTTGTGAGCCTAAAATACCAGAATATTTACAATTTCAGGCAAATCAGATAAAAACTACGGTTTCTAGAAACCCAAGGAGTTAAATCGGGAGATCGTTCTTATGGGGGCTATACTAAAATATCGACCGATACTCACCGTTTTCGGCACAGCTCTTTATGACCCGAAAATACCTCTAGATTTCCAATTTCAGGCAAATAGGATAAAAACGTCGGATTCTAGAAGCCCAAGAAGTAAAATCGGGAAATCGGTCTATATGGGGGCTATACCAAAATATGGACCGATACTCACCATTTTCGGCACACCTCTTTATGGTCCTAAAATACCTCTAGATTTCCAATTTCAGACAAATTGGATAAAATTTACGGTTTCTATAAGCCCAAGACACCAAATCGGGAGGTCGTTTTATATGGGGACCATACCAAAACATGGACCGATACTCACAATTTTTGGCACACGTATTTGTGGTCCTACAATACCTCTAGATTTCCAATTTCAGGTAAATTGAATAAAAACTGCGGTTTCTATAAGCCCAAGAAGTAAAATCGGGAGATCGGTCTATATGGGGGCTATACCAAAATATGGACCGATACTCACAATTTCTGGCACACGTATTTGTGGTCCTACAATACCTCTAGATTTCCAATTTCAGGTAAATTGAGTAAAAACTGCGGTTTCTATAAGCCCAAGAAGTAAAATCGGGAGATCGGTCTATATGGGGGCTATACCAAAACATGGACCGATACTCACCAGTTTTGGCACACCTCTTTATGGTCATAAAATACCTGTAGATTTCAAACTTCAGGCAAATTGGATAAAAACTACGATTTCTATAAGCCCAAGACCCCAAATCGGGAGGTAGGTTTATATGGGGACTATATCAAAACCTGGACCGATATAGCCCATCTTCGAACTTGACCTGCCTGCAGACAAAAGACGAGTTTGTGCAAAATTTCAGCACGATTGCTTCATTATTGAAGACTGTAGCGTGATTACAACAGACAGACAGACGGACATCGTTATATCGTCTTAGAATTTCTCCCTGATCAAGAATATATATACTTTATATAGTCGGAAATCGATATTTCGATGTGTTACAAACGGAATGACAAACTTATTATACCCCCGTCACCATTCTATGGTGGTGGGTATAAAAATTGTTAATGAAATTTTCTTTTTGTGGATATATTTTTAAGGCGCCAATTGGTTACTTCCATTATTTTACTTGCAGCATATTCTCTAGGTCTCTCTTTCCAAAAACATATATATTTATAGGCTATTTCTAAATTAATATATGTTTGCATATAAGCATATTATATTTACAAACATTTTATGTCCCAAACATAATATGTTCTAACATATATGCCCCAAACATGTTATACTAGTTTATTAACATCATATACTTGCACTTAAAAATATTGTGTTAAAAAGAGACCCATAGTTTAGTATACCGATGATCTTAGAATTAAATTCTGAGTCGATTTAGCGGTGTCCGTCTGTCTGGCGGTATATGTAATTTTGTGTGCAATGTACATTCGATTTTCCACAAATTCGATTTTCCACAAATTTGGCACAGAGTTTTACTTTGGCTCAAAGACAATCGGTTCAGATTTAGATATAGCTGACATATATATTTATCACCGATCTGGTCATAATTGACGTATTTAACAACGTATTTGCCTAAAATTTCTTAGAGCCATATGTTTTGGGGCTCTCGCAAAATGTGCAAAATGTGCAAAATATTAGCCAAATCGGTTCAGATTTAGATATAGCTCCCATATATATATATATATATATATATATATATATATATATATATATATATATATATATATATATATATATATATATATATATATATATATATATATATATATATATATATATATATATATATATATATATATATATATATATATAGTTGAGGAAATAGGGTAGAATGTTTCACATTATAGGTCCATTTTCAATGGGACTTTCCTCCACTTGACTCGATATTTTCCATAGAGAATATAATTAATATGATATTTAAGAGTGTCAAGTTTGATCTAATTTGGTTCGGATTTAGATCAAACATCCAAATATTTGTTCTTCTTCTCTTATGCAAATATGGCCAAAATACCCACATTTTACACAAAATTCTGTGATGATTTCCCCATATCGTAGTCATATCCTACACACTGTAATGCCAGACTTTCCACAGAACGGTTGAGTTTCAAATAAGGCTCCGACTTGTGGAAATATCGCCCGACGTGGCCAAATAATATATCACAACCCACAATTGACTACATATCTTGGTGAGATCTAACCAATGTCCTTGTAAAATCCCCACTGCTAAGTAGCAAAATTTTTAAAAAATACTTAAATTGTCCTATATCTCGAATAAATATGTATCACCCGATAAATCATAAATGCTCTTTTGTACAATTGCATTGAAATTGCTCTAGCTATATACACGCAAAGAAAAAAAAACGTTTGGAAAACGTGTACCGAAAACGTTTTTCTGTTGTTAGAGTTTTTTGAATTGCTTCGAAAAGTATACACTTTTATCAACAAAAAAATTCGTTTGTTACAAAATTTTTATTTTTTTCAATAAAAAAAGTTATTTTTGAACCAACAACACAGTCCATTTCGTTTATATCAAACACTGTTCTTTTCTAAATTTAGGTCTTTAATAAGACACATTTTACAGTTCATAGTAAAAATTTAATATAGTAGAATGTAATGTTGAAATTTTTTTCGGAATCTTCCGATCATATCTGGAATATAAGTAAAAAAAAAAAAAAACTTTGGTCGAAGCAGGGATCGAACCCACGACCCTTGGCATGCAAGTCAGACGTAGCAACCACTGCTCCACGGTGCCCAACTAAATGTATTTTTCTGTTAAATAAACTTTGTTTAATCGGCTCGTGGGCGCCACAAGCTATGCTATATAAATATAACTTAGTTATATGGGTAATTGTCTACTGATGACAATAACGGCTACATGGCTCAGTGGATAGTGTGTTGGCTTACAAATTGCATGGTCCGCGGTTCGATTCTCCGTCCAGGCGAAAGGTAAAAAAAAATTTTAAAAATTTATAAAATCGTATAATTTCTTCTACATTGTTTGTGTTACAGAAAAAGGTGCTAAGAACTAAAAAACTTCGTGGAAGTGAGAAAGATGTGAGGGAAAATGCAATTAGCCAGAAAAAAATTTTTTGAGTTAGTCTTTATGAAATTGTTTTTACATCCTAGAAAAGAATAAACGTTTATCACAACAAAATATACTTTTCTTCCAAATACACTTCCTTTCAACGAAAAGCAAATGAGAAACGAACTTTGTTTGTCTAAAATTTCGTTTGGGAGGAAAGAATTATTTTTTTGCGTGTATTCCCCATATTTTTATACCCTTCACCACTACTGTGGTACAGGGTATAATAAGTTTGTGCATTTGTATGTAACGCCAAGAAATAGTGGTCATCTTTTAGTATACCGATCAGCTTACAATTAAATTTTGAGTCGATTTAGCGATGTCCGTCTGTCTGTCTGCCTGTCTGTCTGTCCGTCCGTCTGTCTGTATATGTAATTTTGTGCACAAAGTACAGCTCGCAATTTAAGTCCGATCGTCCTCAAATTTGGCATAGGGCCGTTTCTTGGGACAGAGACAATCGCTATTGGTTTTGGGAAAAATCGGTTCAGATTTAAATATAGCTGCCATATATATTTATCCCCGATGTGGTCATAGTTAGCGTGTTTATCAACCGATTTTCTTGAAATACCGTACATCCAAATATTTTATGAATCTGGAAAATCTTGCGAAATATCAGCCAAATCGGTTCAGATTTAGATATAGCTCCCATATATGTCTTTCATCCGATTTAGACTCATATGACCACAGAGGCCAAAGTTTACTACCGATCTTCGTGAAATTTTGCACAGAAGATAGAATTGGCATTCTACCAATGCTTGGTAAATTTGATTGAAATCGGTTCAAATTTAGATATAGCTCCCATATATATCTTTCGTCCGATTTGAACTTGTATGGCCACAAAAGCCAGAGTTTTGCCGTGATTTGCTTCAAATTTTGCACAAGGGGTACGTTTAATAGTATCGTAAAGTGTGTCAAATTTTGTTAAAATCGGTTCAGATTTAGATATAGCTCACATATATATATTTCGCCCGATTTGGATTTATATGGTCTCAAAAGCCAGAGTTTTGCCCTGACTTACTTCAAATTTTACACAAGCGGTATTTTTAACGATACTATTATATGTGCCAAATATGGTCAAAATCGATTCAGATTTAGATATAGCTCCCATATATATATATATATATTGTCCGATTTGAACTTATATGGCCTCAAAATCCAAGGTTTTGCCGTGATTTGCTTCAAATTTCGCACAAGGAGTACGTTTAGTAGTATAGGTAATTGTGGCAATTTTGGTTGAAATCGGTTCAGATTTAGATATGGCTCCCATATATATCTTCCGTCCGATTTGCACTCATATGACCAGGGGGGGGGGCAAAGTTATACTCCCATTTACGTGAAATTTCGCATAGATAGAAGAATTATTATTCTAACTATACATGTCAAATTTAGTCAAAATCGGTCCAGATTATATATAGCTCCCATATATACGTACACCAGAGTTGGGGAAATGTGGTAGACTGTTACACGTTTTAGACCCATTTTCAATGGATGTTTCCTCCAATTAACTGGATAGCGTTAGCCGATTTAAATTTTAATTCTAAAGATTTTGTAGAAGTAAAAAAATTGTCTCCTTTATATAGCTTTCAGCAAATGTGAAGTAGTTGAGATGGTAACACAAATTTTGGCCTACATAGGGGTGAAAGGTATAATATAGTCGGCCCCGCCCGACTTTAGACTTTCCTTACTTGTTTTTTGTAACTTTTTGCACTCCTCTATACATGTTATTAAATACTCATTTTCTTACTCATTCTGGGATCAGTTCAGACCAATTTAATTTCTATTTTTTCAGCCACATTGGTAGATTTTTTGTTGCTTCATTGTGCCATATATATACACATTTGGTTTTTGTGCGAACAAATTGAACTCACATAAAAGGACTTTAGAATGTCTGAGATAAATTCGCAGTAAAGGACCTTGGTATGTCTGACAGTGTGCAACATTTTGTACAAGCTGAGCCTCGATTCCTTCGTTGTGTAATACAAAAGGGTACAATGTCATATATCACAGACAAATTTATTGCGCGAAAAAGAAGTTCCAACGCATAAATTTCTAGGAAATACCATGTCCTCCAAGGCGACGATGATGTCGACGTTTGACATAGTCAATGACTTTCAACATTGCATGGTGGAATCATGCCACATGTATAGTGACTAGAGGGTTAATGTCTTATTTGGCCCTCGATGCGAAAAGAAATTTTAAAGAGAAAAATAAATTTGAAGGACAGGTTTCACAATTACCTCTTCCATCAATGTTTTCACGTCTGCAAAATACTCCATAAGTACACTGAACGAAAAATCAACTTCGTAAGTAACATATAGAAGAATTGATTTCCGAGTATGTATTCTTGATCAGCGAGAAATTCTAAGACGATGGGAAATTGTTCGTCCGTCTGTTATCATTCTGATATTTGGCGCAAATTCGTTTTCTGTCTGCAAGTTGGAAAATTATTCCAAACCCCCCCCCCCCCCCATTTTTGTTCTCTATTTGTCAAGACACCATAATTTTTATCCGATTGCTTGAAATTAGAAACTAAGAGGGGTTTTTGGTTCACAAAAAATTGTGCCTAATATGATGTGCATTAGTTTATGATTTGGTATAGCCCCATCAAGAAGCGGAACATTGCTTTTAAATACACTGAAAAAAAAGCATGCCTGGTTCCAAACATTTTGTGTTTACTGTTCTATACCCTCCACCATAGGATGGGGGGTATATTACCTTTGTCATTCCGTTTGTAACACATCGAAATTTTGCTCTAAGACCCCATAAAGTATATATATTCTGGGTCGTGGTGAAATTCTAGATCAATCTGAGCATGTCCGTCCGTCCGTCTGTTGAAATCACGCTAACTTGCGAACGAACGACTTGAAACTTGGCACAAGTAGTTGTTATTGATGTAGGTCGGATGGTATTGCAAATGGGCCATATCGCTCCACTTTTACGTATAGCCCCCATACACAGAAAAAAAAAGTGTCTCGTAAATTTAAGAAGATTTTTACAATAATTTATTACAAGAATTTTCCAGAATTTTAGTTCATTTTTCGTATCTTCAACGAAAATTAACTACTCGAAAGGAAATTTTACAAATTCTAAGTAGCAATCGTTTAGTTCATGGCCTACAAAATACGATGGAAATTTCCTTAAAAAATTTCTTAACTGGTAGTTAAAAATTCGTTTGTCATGCTATAAAACTACTTGTGAAATGTAAAGTATTTTCTAAATAATAAGTGCAATTTACCATAAGATTTTTTTGTATGAGAAAATATTTTTTACGAAAAATGAACTTGAAAGTGGATAGCAATTTCTTACTGACAATTCCTATGGTTAATAATTGTTGGTAAAAAATTTCCCAATGAAATATTTTTAGTTCACATGTAATTAAATTTATAGACATTTTCGTCAAAAATGGGTAGATATCATTTCATGAAGTTTTTGCTAATTTTAAGTTAAACGTTTCATCGTTCTTATACTGATATGCATTTAAGAGTATTGTTTTTAGAGTAAATTGTGGACAGATGCGATGAACTAATGCATAGTACAGAGATCGTCAAATTGGAATATGTTTAATGTAAAGATGATGTTACTTGAATTTTTTTGAGAGTGAGAGCATGCAATGCAATAATGAGAAATGGTAGCGAGTGATGGGGATGTTGTGTATATCGGAGAGAGGGGTTGTTTTTGTTCTTTCAGTGGTTTGTGTGTGTGTTTATTATTGGCGAATGGTTTATTTGTCTGGATGAGGTGTTGTTTTCAATGAAGGCACATGGGTTTTTGTTGTTGTAGGAATGTTTTGGTTTTGCTCGGTTTTGTTTGGCATGTTTCAGTTGTATAGTTGGCGTTGGCGTGGGCTGTTGCATCTTTTTAGCAAGTATGTAACAAGGGAATATAAAGGTATGGAATATTTTGTTTTTTTTAGACATATATTGGTGTTTGTTTATTAAAACTTTGAAATGAAAGTTATTAATATTTTAGCGATGAGATGTACGATGGCGAAGTGATGATCGGTAGCTTAGAAAAAAGTTATTAAGAATGTTCAATATTTAGGAAAAAATGCTGAAATGGAAAGTATATTGAAATTGTTTTATCTAATTTAATTTTTATTATTCAATGTAAAAAATAAATATTCAATTTCAGAGTAACTCCAGATGAATTTGGAAAATTGTTTGTTACACCTCAGCGTATAGTTTAATGATAAATAGGTAAGACTTCTTTTTCAATGTGGGTTTCTTTTAAAAAATAATATTCTTTATGTATATTATTATTTGCTAATTATTATTATTATTTTTTTAACAAGTTTCATGTTTTTCTTTGTTGTAAAAAATATCTAAGTTAAGAGCAACCCCAGATGGATTCGGGCAAATTTTTATATTTCTCCTCAGCGTATAACTTAATAGGGAAGTGGTAAGTTTTCTTTTAAAAATTGGCTTTCTTCTCACTAGAATATTTACGTTTTAATGACATTTTTATTGGTTTTTAATACCTTATTTTAGTATTACTTCAATCAAATATTTTTGAAAAATTTTTGTTACACCTCAGCATATAGTTTAATCATAAATTGGTAAGTATTCTTTTTAAAATGTGGTTTTCTTTTAAAAAGGATATTTTTTATTTATATCATTATTTGCTAATTATTATTATTATTTTTTTTTTTTGAAACTAGTTTAATGTTTTTCTTTGTTGTAAAAAAAATATTTAATTTCAGAGCAACCCCAAGATGGATTCGGGCATATTTTTATATTCCTCCTCAGCGTATAATTTAATAGAGAAGTGGTAAGTTTTCTTTTAAAATTTGGCTTTCTTTTCACTAGAATATTTAAATTTTTATGACCTTTTTATTATCAAAATTACATGTTTTTAATACCTTATTTTAGTATTACAATAATCAAATATTTTTGGAAACAAATTTAATATTTTTATTGTAAAAAACAAATATTTAATTTCAGAATAACAATTTGGAAACATTTTTATGAATTGGTAAGCTTTATTTAACATTCTTTTAACCAGAATATTTAGTTTTTTTATACATATTATTTCTTTAATTAGATTTTTTGGAAACCAATTTAATGTTTTCTATTTAATGTAAAAAATAAATTTTTAATTTCAGAGTATCCCCAAATGAATTTCGATAACTTTATAACCTCAGCGTACAATTTAATAGAGAATTGGTAAGTTTTATATTAAAACTTTGGCTTTCTTTTGACAAGAATATTTATTGTATTATGTCCTTCACATCGATAACAACACAGTTTTATGAGTTAATATATTACTTAATTCATTATTTCTCTAATTGTTTCAGGTACAAACTTTATGAGGTACGTTTATCTAAGAAAAGTTGAATTCCTTACACCATTTAATAAAATGCCCCCAAATATGGTAAGTTACAAGCTAATTTAAAGAGATTAAAAATTATATTTTATTACCATGTTAATTTTTAACAATTTTCATTATTCCTTCCATTTTTTTCAGCAAGATATGTGAATATACTATCGATGAATAAAAAAACTAAGGAAAAGTCAAAATGTCCAAATAGCGAGTTAAAATAAACTACTTTCTTGTTCCACGTGGTCATAATTTTTATTCACAAAAACGTTGTATTAAGAACTCTCATCATAATTTTTTATAATAAAGTGCTTTTGCTTAAAGAAAGTTGAATTATAATGTATGAAAATTTTCATAATAGTAAAACGGGTTGTTGTTCCTTTAATTATTTAATTTCTCTGTACTGTGGAATGATTGATTTAAAAATAGTTTAGTCGTCGACATTTTAAGGAGACTGTTAACCACTTTTTATTATCGGGTTTCCCAAAAATAAGCAGGTAAACCAAAATAATACTGACTTTTTAACTTGGTAAGGGTATATAAATCTTATGGTGTTGTAAAAATGAACTAAAATACAATGTTATAGATTAACTAAAAGTTAAGAGAATTATAAACTAGACAAGTTGAAAAAAATTTTAAGGGCTAAATCATGGTCAATATTACTACAGTTTAGTTCATTTTGCAATGGAAAAGGGTTCACTGTTTTTTCAGTGTATAAACGAACCCCCAGATTTGGCTTGCGAATCCTCTAAGAGAAGCAAATTTTATCCGATCCGGCTGAAATTTGGTACATGATGTTAGTATATGGTCTCTAACAACTATGCAAAAATTGGTCCACATCGGTCCATAATTATATATAGCCCCCATATAAACCGACCGCCAGATTTGGCTTACGGAGCCTCAAAGGGAAGCAAATTTCATCCAATCCTGCTGAAATTTGGTACATGGTGTTGGTATATGGTCTCTAACATCCATGCATAAATTGGTCCACATCGATGCATAATTATATATAGCCCCCATATAACCGATCCCAGATTTGGTTGCGTAGCCTCAAAGAGAAGCAAATTTCATCCGATCCGGCTGAAATTTGGTACATGGTGTAAGTATATGGTCCCTAATAACCACGCAATAATTGGTCCATATCGATCCATAATTATATATAGCCCCCATATAAATCGATCCCCAGATTTGATCTCCGGAACCTCATGGAGGAGCAAAATTCATCCTATTCGGTTGAAATTTGGTACGTGGTGTTAGTATATGGCCGCTAATAAACATGCCAAAATTGGTCCCAATCACAAAAAAATTGGTCAATATCGGTTCATAATCATGGTTGCCACTCGAGCCAAAAATAATCTACCAAAATTTTATTTTTATAGAAAATTTTGACAAAATTTTATTTCTATAGAAAATTTTGTTAAAATTTTATTTCTATGGAAAATTTTGTTAAAATTTTATTTCTAAAGAAAATGTTGTCCAAATTTTACTTCTATAGAAAATGTTGTCAAAATTTTATTTTGTCAATATTTTATTTCTAAAGAAACTTTTATGGAAAATTTTGCCAAAATTTTATTCCTATAGAAAATTTTGTCAAATTTTATTTCTATAGAAAATTTGGAAAAATTTTATTTCTATAGAAAATGATGTCAACATTTTAATTCTTTAGAGAGTGTTGTCAAAATTTTATTTCTATAGAAAATTTTGTCAAAATTTTATTTCTATAAAAAATTTAGAAAAATTTTATTTCTATAGAAAATTTTGTTAAAATTTTATTTCTATAGAAAATTTTGTCAAACTTAATTTAATATATACCACAATAAGTTTAATATATACCACATATGGACTACCTTGCAATTTAGAAGACGGTGTTAGGAAGTTTTATGATACCTTGTCATCTGCAAGTGATACCGCAACCCAAGTAATTCGATTGTGGATGACAGTGTTCAGTAGAAGTTTCTACGCAATCCATGGTGGAGGATACATAAGCTTCGGCCTGGCCGAACTTACGGCCGTATATACTTGTTTTCAGCTAGTTTTCTTCATGTGCTATCAAAGTCCTTTAAAAACGAGTTAACGACAACTTTATTTTCCAAATTAAGACTCGACTTCCAGTAGTAATTATGCCATGTTTCAAGTAAAAAACGTCTCTAAAATAAAGTGTTGAAAAACATGTCCTATATTTGAACGATTTTTTGCTTTGTAGTCAAGATGCAAAAAGACAACAAATTTAAAGACAATTTCATTAAATTTAAAGAATTTTTCTGAATTATTAAAGTCAAGTTGACCGTAGCCCAAACATTTTTTCTTTCATGTTATGATACCCATTTTTAAGTGAAATCACTTAATTATAAGGACAATACGACTTCATTGAAAAGTTTATCGACTTTTGGACAAAGAAAAAACTTTATATAAGAGAAATGCGTCTTCTATGCTATGAAGAATTTGCATTCGTATTTTAAAGACATGAAATCTTTGACCTCACGACAATATTTTTTTCAGTGTATGGATACGAAAATATTTCAATATGGCCGAGGTCTCCCTTCGTTCGTCCCTGCACTCAAAGGTTACTTGGATCCAAAGATTTTGATTTTCCTTTAAGGATTTTGGTATTTATGCCGACCCAAAGATGCGGCTTCTTTAAAATAAAGACATTTTTTAGCGACTTATCTGACTTTAAATCTAGGATCAATCAAATTAAAATTAGGATACCAATCCCATTTATCGAATTTCCATTATCTTTTCGCGGTATATTAATAAAGCTATTCACGTACAAAGAAATGTTAGCTTAAAAATCCAAACTATAACGAATACTTCAAAGTAAAAAAGGAAATACCCTTTAAACCAAAGATGCTAAATCCTCAAAATAAGTCTTAGCCTATATTTGAAGTGTTTTTATCTTAAATCTAAAGATTCAGTATTTCCGTTGATTTAAGGACGATTTCGTTAAATCAAAAGTGCGTTTCTTTATTCTAAGAAGAATTTGCCGTAGTTGAAAGACATGCGACTTTAACGGAGGGACACCAACATTTGTGTCCTAAATTTAATGAAAAAAATTTGTGAAGCAAAGATTATAAACTTTAGAAATTTGTCCCAAATATTTTGTAAATTTCGCATCCTAAAATTTAGGTTACGTAATCCTTAATATCACGTAAATATTTTTTTCAGTGTGGTCCCCATACAGTCTGATCCCCCGGTTTAATATCTTGGGCTTTTAGATACCATAATTTATATTCCATTTGTCTGAAATTAAAAATCTAGCGCTCCATAATAGATGTATTGAATACGATGTGTATCGGTTCATGCACTGAAAAAAATATTGTCGTGAGGCCAAAGATTTCATGTTCTTAAAATACGAATGCAAATTTTGCTTAGCATAGAAGGCGCGTTTCTCTAATATAAAGTTTTTTTCCTTGTTCAAAAGATGATAAACTTTTCAATGAAATCGTATTGTCCTTATAATTAAGTGATTTGACTTAAAAATGGGTATACATAAAATGAAATGAATGTGGGTAAAAATGGGATAACATGAAAGCAAAATTTTTTGGGGTAAGGTCAATTTGACTTTAATAATTCCGAAAAATTCGTTAAAATTTAATGAAACTGTTTTTAAATTTGTTGCCTTTTTTCATCTTGACTACAGACCAAAAAATCGTTAAGAAATAGGAAAAGTTTTTCGACACTTTTTTTTAACGACGTTTTTTACTTGAAACATAGCATATATATTTTTCAAATAGACGAAATCCCCTGGAAGAAGTCAACAAGTATTGACGAAACGTTGGGATAAAAATGTAAAAAGGTTTTCTTCTTTACATCAATGAATTTAGGCCCAACTAGCTAAATAAAACATAAAAGGAATAGCATATATTCTACTGGAAATCGAGTCTGAATTTGAAAAATAAAATTGTCGTTAACTCATTTTTAAAGGACTTTAAAGGCATATGAAGAAAAAAATCTTAAAAAACGAATAATTTAAAATATGCTTCCTAAAATCAAGTACACAAAATCCAAATTTAAAAGGAAAAAGTGTCTTAAAAGTATCCTTATTTGTATACTCCGCTTCTTTTGCTCGGAATCAATACTAAAATTGTTAAAGTAAAGCCAAAATCTTTGGAACCGGCCATGCATTTTTTTCAGTGTGCTACGACATAGCCCCAATTTAGACCGAACTCACGATCGAAACGATAGCTCGATTCGTTCGGTAGTTTTCGTGATTTCAACAGACGGACGGACACCGTAAGATCGACGAGTTAGTATACACGTTCCCAACCCTAATCTACGAGGGCGGTTCGGAAACTTCTTAGCCTATCAATGAAAGAGAATAGTTAGTTTTTCAAAAATATTTTTATTTTTCAATATAATCTCTTGAAACTTCAATAAACTTAGTCCAACGCTTTTCCAGCAATTCTATCCCTTGATTAAACTAGTTTTCCTCAAGGTCTTCAGAATAGTGGTTTACAACTGTAATTGCATCTTCATTTGAGGTAAAACGCTTGTCAGCATGGATTTTTTTTAGATTTGGGAAGAAATAAAAGTCACTGGGAGCTAAATCAGGAGAATAAGGTGGGTGGTCAAGCAACTCGTACTTTAATTCGTTGATTTTAGCCATCGTTAAAACACTCTTGTGCGCTGGTGCGTTGTCTTAATGAAAAATTATTTTTTTGTGTTGTAAGCCAGGACGTTTTTCTCGAATTTGTACATTTAATTGATCCAAAAGTTTGCAATAGTACTCTGAATTTATTATTTTACCCTTTTGCAGATAGTCAATCAATAAAATACCTTTGAAGTCCCAAAAAACCAGCCGATTGAATTGTTTTTGCCTTTTTTAAGGCACTTCCTCCAGCTTCAGTCCATTGTTTGGATTGTTCTTTTGTATCTAGAGTATTGTGGTGGATCCATATCTCATGAATAGTTATGAAACGACACTTAAAATCCATTTTAATCCATTTTCGCCTAAAACGATCCAAACAAGCTTGAGAAATGTTCATTCTTATGCGTTTTTGATCGACTGTTAACAAATGCGGCACCCATCTTGCAGAAAGCTTTTTCATCTGTAGTTCTTCATGCAAAATTAAATGGACTCGATCATTTGAGATACCCATGATATTAGCAATTTCACGCACTTTTATTTGTCGATCATTATTACCATATCATGCACTGGCTAAAATTTCTGTTGTTGTTTCTGCTTTTGGACGTCCACTACGTGGTTCATCTTCAATGCTTGTACGACCACGTTTAAATTCAGCAACCCAATTTTTTACGGGTGCATATGAAGAAGCACATTCACCTAACACATTCACCATATCATTATGAATTTCTTGTCCCGATAAACCTTTTTTATGTAAATATTATCTTTGTAATTCAGTTTGTAACACATCGAAATATTGCTCTTAGACCCCATATTCTGGGTTTTGGTGAAATTCTGAGTCGATCTAGCGATGTCCGTCCGTCTGTGCAAACCACGCTAACTTCCGAACCAAACAAGCTATCGACTTGAAACAAATTCAATTTTCCCGTTTAAGGAAATTTATTTCGTGCATTTAACTTATTTTTATTTGGATTTTAATGCTATGTCAATACTTGTCGTATACGCGTTTGGTTCGAGTATGAAACTAACACGGTAAATGGTTTGATCTCCTCAGTAGTCAATTTCCTATCTTCCTACACGGTTGAAAAAGACTGTTTTTCATATGTTTGGCTATAAACATTATATGTTTGGAACACAAATTTTTAAACACAATATTTTTGAGTGCAAGCATATAATGTTCATAAACTAGCATAACATGTTTGGGACATATATGTTAATATGTTAGAACATATTATGTTTGGGACATAAAATGTTTGTAAATATAATATGCTTGAATGCAAACATATATTAATTTAGAAATAGCCTATAAACATATATGTGTTTAGTAGCTTGGAGCGCTATTTCACAGGGAGCGGTATTGAATTAAGTTGGTGGTTGTTGCTTATTATTACAAAATTAAAATTTTATTTTTCCTTGGGCAATTGATCAGCTACTTCTTTGATCCTTACAAACTGTGTGGTCCGCTGTTCGAATCCCCGTCCGGCAAAAGGTAAAATTAAAATAAAATACAAAATCATAAAATTGAATAATTTCTTCTACAATGTTTGTATTACAGAAAAAGGTGCTAAGAACTAAAAAATCTCGTGGAAGTGAGAAAGATGTCGGGGAATATACAATTGGGCAGAAACAAAATTTTGAGCATTCAGGTCGAAAACCTATGTTGTTAGCACCTATATTACCTGTTTATTTTCATAATTCATTATGATTGTAAATATATAAATAAATAAATAAAATTTTGAACACAATATTGTTTGGGAGAATTTTTTTTAAGCATATAATATTTTTGGGTGCAAAATGCTTCCAAACATATTATATGGTCACATAATAACATACTGTTTTTTGGAAGACAACATTATTGAATTTGGATGCAAAAATACAAAAGAACTTGGAACTTAGACTACCCAAACATATATTGTTTAGACCAATATGCTTTCAAACATATTATATATTGGTAGAGATCAAACATATAAATGTTTGGGCAATACTCAAAAATGTATATGCTTGAAGCAAAATATGTTTGGGAGTATATGTTACAGAAGCGATTTTTTGTGAGGGTGTAGAGTTTTTGTCTTTGTATCAGTGTCTTTTGTGTGTACGTAGTGTAGTAGACATTGAACGATAAGATACGTAACTCGATTTTAAATTTCTCAATACTTATTGCAAGGCAATTTAATATAGTGCTAAAATAATAAAACACAATAAATTTTGTTTTTTGTTTTTGTAACTTTATTTAAAATAAAACTTGTAATAGTATACTAAGGTACTTAAATTTATGTTATTTTATTGAAAAGACAAATTCACTTATAACAATTTCAAATAACTAAAGTAGACACTTTAAACTCTATGAAGTACTTCAATCTAATCATTGAAGAAAAACAAAGCAATCAATAATTCCACTCTGAAAATGTAACAGACAAGATTTCCACGCTTCAAGTGTGATTGAGAAACAAACCACAGGGTTCTCAGTTTGTAATGTCTGTCATTCGTAATTTCCTATTGAGTTGAATTGAAGCCTTAATATTTTGTGAGTGCTTCATTGTTCGGATTTCGTGCTTCAATTTCTTTTTGAATATGATTTCTTGATTGATGGCCAGAATGTCTTCTTTGCTACATAGATTTAAATTTCTGCCCGTTTTCTTAATTAATTTATCGGTTAGTGATAACTTGGTGCAGTTTAAATGCATCGGTTTAACATTACTTTGATGTAATTGCTCAAGATACATAAATATGACGTAGCTTATTGACATTTTGTAGTTATTCCTTTTGTAGTTAGTTTCAGTTTATGGAATAAAATAATACTGTGGCATGCCATTCGGACTACAAGATTTTAAATACTTTCTGTGGTCAGGTATTTCGATACTTCAAACCTATACCTCCCAGTGACCCATTTCGGGCGCAGGTATATTAATTTTCAAAATAAACAACATCATAAAAATATGTAACCATAAAGGGATTGTAAAAACATAGGCTATATGTTTAACATAGACAAGCATTTGTTTTTAAAATGGTTTTCTAATACACTGAAAAACAAGTAAGGAAAATCTAAAGTCGGCGGGGCCAACTATATTAAATATACCCTGTACCACTTTGTAGATCTAAATTTTCGATACCACATCACATCCGTCAAATGTGTTGGGGGCTATATATAAAGGTTTGTCCCAAATACATACATTTAACTATCACTCGATCTGGACAGAATTTGATAGACTTCTACAAAATCTATAGACTCAAAATTTAAGTCGGCTAATGCACTAGGGTGGAACACAATGTTAGTAAAAAAATATGGGAAACATTTAAATCTGAAGCAATTTTAAGGAAACTTCGCAAAAGTTTATTTATGATTTATAGCTCGATATATATGTATTAGAAGTTTACGAAAATTAGAATCATTTTTGCAACTTTTCGACTAAGAAGTGGCGATTTTACAAGGAAAATGTTGGTATTTTGACATTTTTTGTCGAAATCAGAAAAACATATATATGGGAGCTATATCTAAATCTGAATTGATTTCAACCAAATTTTGCACGCATAGCTAAAATGCTAATTATACTTTCTGTGCAAAATTGCAATTAAATCGGAGTAAAAGGTAGGCCACTGTGGTCATATGAGTGTAAATCGGGCGAACGATATATATGGGAGCTATATCTGAATCTGGACCGATTTCAACCAAATTTGGCACGCATAGCAACAATGCTAATTCTACTCCCTGTGCAAAATTTCAACTAAATCGGAGCAAAAAATTGGCCCCTGTGGTCATATGAGTGTAAATCGGCCGAAAGCTATGTATGGGAGCTATATCTGAATCTGAACCGATTTCAACCAAATGTGGCACGCATAGCTACAATGCTAATTCTACTTTCTGTTCAAAATTTCAATCAAATCGGTGTAAAAGATAGGCCACTGTGGTCATATGAGTGGAAATCGGGCTACCGATATATATGGGAGCTATATCTAAATCTGAAACGATTTCAATAAAATTTGGTACACATGACTACACTACTCATTGTACTCCTAGTGCAAAATTTCAACCAAATTGGGGTGTAAAACTCTGGTTTCTGGGACCGTATTAGTCTATATCGGTCGAAAGATATATATGGGAGCTATATCTAAATCTGAACCGATTTCAATAAAATTTGGCACACTTGACTATAGTACTAATTGTTCTTCTTGTGCAAAATTTTAAGCAAATTAGGGTAAAACTTTGGCTTCTGGGGCCATATAAGTCCATATCGGGCGAAATATATATATGGGAGCTATATCTAAATCTGAACTGATTTCTTCCAAAATCATTAGGGTTCTATTCTGAGCCAAAACACATACTTGTGCCAAATTTGAAGTCGATTGGACAAAAACTGCAACCTAGAATTTTATTATAAAAATGTGTTCACGGACAGACGGACATGGCTATATTGACTCAGGAGCCCACCCTGAGCATTTTTGCCAAAGACACCACGTGTCTATCTCGTCTCCTTCTGGGTGTTGCAAACATATGCACTAACTTATAATACCCTGTTCCACAGTGTGGCACTGGGTATAAAAAGCATGTCCGGTTTTAAAGATTTTGTCTTTACACTAATGATTATGGTATTGATTCCAAGCCAAAGAAGCGGAGAATTGATGTAAGGATGCTTTCAAGACAGAATTGTCTTTTAAATTTAAGTTGTGCGTACTTGATTCTAGGTAGCAAATTTTAATTCATCATTTTTTCTGTTTTTTTTCTTCATGTGCAATTAAAGTCCTTTAAAACGGGTTAACGACAACGACAAAAAATTTGGACTCGTCTTCAAGCAGAAAAGTGTTGAAAAACATCACCTATTTGTAAACGATTTTTTGCTTTGTTGTCAAGATGCAAAACGACAACAAATTTAAAGACACATTCATTAATTTTGCAGAATTTTTCACAATTATTAAGGACATGTTAATCTTATTCAAACAAAATTTCATTTCATTTTAAGATTCCCATTTTTAACATGTATCACTTAGTTATAAGGAAAAAGCGACTTTATAGAAAAGTTTATCGTCTTTTAGACAAGGATTTTCTTTATATCAGAGAAATGCTTCTTCTATTCTAAGTAAAAAAAACTCATTCGTAACATAAATCCTCACAGTAGGTTAGGTTAGGTGGCAGCCCGATGTATCAGGCTCACTTAGACTTTTCAGTCCATTGTGATACCACATTGGTGAACTTCTCTTTTATCACTGAGTGCTGCCCGATTCCATGTTAAGCTCAATGACAATGGACCTCCTTTTTTTATAGCCGAGTCCGAACGGCGTTCCACATTTCAGTGAAACCACTTAGAGAAGCTTTGAAACCCTCAGAAATGTCGCCAGCATTACTGTGGTGGGATAATCCACCGCTGAAAAACTTTTTGGTGTTCGGTCGAAGCAGGAATCGAACCCACGACCTTGTGTATGCAAGGCGTGCATGCTAACCATTGCACCACGGTGGCTCCCAAATCCTCACAGTAACTTATTGGGTGTAATCCTAAACAGAATTATACTTACACACCTTTCACGTTGTTATTGCCGCCATAAATGCCTCTACCAATGAATTTCTCATCTACGGCTACGTCATGACTGCTGAACCACACAAGAAATAATATGGTGTGTCGTTGGTTTATTATTATAGCTTCAAGGATATGGGCTATGAGCTTAAGCTCGGTCATAAGTATGCCACCTTTAGAAACACACACACAGACATACACTCACACTGGGATAAATGGCGCGCAACGATGTCGGGGCGGTAGCAGTAAAGCGATTTTCATTTAAAGAGGTCAATAAACAACCGTAACCCGAAACTACGAACTACACTACTATGTATCCATGTGTTCATTTGTTTACCGTACAAATTTAATTGAATTAAAGCAAATTGAAGTGGCTTATTTACGAACTAAGTATTGTGGAAAACAAACATTAACAATATTATGTGGTTTGGATATGTGACCACTTGGCAAATATTGGCTTGCTTTATTTTCAGCTTAAAATTTTTGTTGAAAAAAATCGGCCGAACTTCTTAGAAACACTTGATGATTCGTTTTCATTCATTAACTCTTTAATGGCAATTTTGTTTCTCACTTACACCACTGCCAGACTATTTGACCTCCGCTAGACGACTAAATGTTAGTCAGCTAAAAAATATCACAATTAGCCCTATTAAAACTAATAGAGAGAGAGAGAGAGAGAGAGAGAGAGAGAGAGAGAGAAATAGAGAAGGAGACAAGAGCGAGACTTTGCGTGTATGCGAGAGAGCTCCATCGTACTAAAACGCATATGGGGCGTGTGTTTTACACATTCCGTTACTATAAACACTGGACACATTGATTTCCATTGTATGCCTGATTATGACTATGACGATGATGATGACTAGGAGTATAACGGCAATGCCATATTGTGTGTGGTACCCCAATAAGTAGCCCACAATATCTGTTCAACGAAATGAGCATGGCAAATTTTGTAAACTATTATCGTCTCAGCAAAAGAATTTAAGAGAGATTCCTCAAAGTGTTTTGTTGGTGCCCAATAAGCCCACGCATTGGAGAAATGTATATATTGAACACGCTTTTACCTATTTTTCTTCATATGCTATCAAAGTCCTTTAAAAACGAGTTAACGACAACTTTATTTTCCAAATTAAGACTCGACTTCCAGTAGAAATTATGCTATGTTTCATGTAAAAACAAGTATATACGGCTGTAAGTTCGGCCAGGCCGAAGCTTATGTACCCTCCAACATGGATTGCGTAGAAACTTCTACGAAAGACTGTGATCCAAAATCGAATTACTTGGGTTGTGGTATTTTAAATCGTTTTCTAAATTGTGAGTTAGTCCATACGTGGTATATATTAGACATAAAAGGTATGTGTAGGTAAGTCTACAAATAATTACGAATCGATATGGACTTTTGCACGGTACGTAGGGGGCCAGAATTGATATATGGGGGTGGCTTATATGGGGGCTATATACAATTATGAACTTTATATGGACCAATTTTTGTGTGATTGGGGATCGATTTATCTGAGGGCTATATATAACTATAGACCGATATGGACATAGTTAGCCTTGTTTGTTAACGACCATATACTAGCACAATGGACCAAATTTCAACTAACTCGGATGAAATTTGCTCCTCCAAGAGGCCCCAAAATCAAATCTCGGGATCGGTTTATAAGTGGGCTATATATGATTATGGACTAATATCGACCACTTTTGGCATTGTTGTTAAATATCATATACTTCCACCACGTACCAAATTTCGACCAGATCGGATGAATTTTGCTTCTCCAAAAGGCACCGGAGGTCAAATCTGGGGATCGGTTTATATGGGGGCTATATATAATTATGGACTGATATGAACCAATTCCTGCATGGTTGTTGGATACCATATACTAACATTACGTACCAAATTTCAACCGAATCGGATGAATTTTGCTCTTCCAAGGGGCTCCGGAGGTCAAATCTGGGGATCGGTTTATATGGGGGCTATATATAATTATGGACCGATTTCGACCAATTTTTGCATGGATGTTTGAGGCCATATATTAACACCACATACCAAATATCAACTGAATCAAATGAATTTTGGTCTACCAAGAGGCTCCGGAGGTCAAATCTGGTGATCGGTTTATATGGGGGCTATATATAATTAGGCACCGATGCGGACCAATTTTTGCATGGTCATTAGAGACCATATACTAACACTATGTACCAAATATCAGCCGGATCGGATGAAATTTGCTTTTCTTAGTGGCTTCGCTAGCCAAATCTGGGGATCGGTTTATATGGGGGCTATATATAATTATTGTCCGATGTGGACCAATTTTTGCATAGTTGTTAGAGACCATATACTAACACCATGTACCAAATTTCAACCGGATCGGATGAAATTTTCTTCTCTTAGAGGCTCCGCAAGCCAAGTCTGGGGATCGGTTTATATGGGGGCTATATATAATTATGGACCGATGTGGACCAATTTTTGCATGGTTGTTAGAGACAATATACTAACACCATGTACCTAATTTCAGCCGGATCGGATAAAATTTGCTTCTCTTAGAGGGTCTGCAAGCCAAATTTGGGGGTCCGTTTATATGGGGGCTATACGTAAAAGTGGACCGATATCGCCCATTTGCAATATCGTCTGACCTACATCAATAACAACTACTTGTGCCATGTTTCAAGTCGATAGCTTGTTTCGTTCGGAAGTTAGCGTGATTTCAACAGACGGACGGACATGCTCCGATCGACTCAGAATTTCAGCACGACCCAGAATATATATACTTTATGGGGTCTTAGAGCAATATTTCGATGAGTTACAAACGGAATGACAACGTTAATATACCCCTATCCTATGGTGCAGGGTATAAAAACGTCTCTAAAATAAAGTTTTGAAACATGTCCTATATTTTTGAAACATGTCCTATATTTGAACGTTTTTTTGCTTTGTAGTCAAGATTCAAAAAGACAACAAATTTAAAGACAATTTCATTATATTTAAACATTTTTTCTGAATTATTAAAGTCAAGTTGATCTTAGCCCAGACATTTATTCTTCCATTTTATGATACCCATTTTTAAGTCAAATCACTTAATTATAAAGACAAAACAAGTATATACGGCCGTAAGTTCGGCCAGGCCGAAGCTTATGTACCCTCCACCATGAATTGCGTAGAAACTTCTACTGAAGACTGTCATCCACAATCGAATTACCTGGGTTGCGGTAACACTTGCCGATGGCAAGGTATCTTAAAACTTCCTAACACCGTAATATATACCACATAGTCCATACGTGGTATATATTAAACTAAAAAAGGCCGATTAAATACGTATATAATTAAAGTTTCTATAGAAATAAAATTTTGACAAAATAAAATTTTGACAACATTTTCTATAGAAATAAAATTTTGACAAAATTTTCTATAGAAATAAAATTTTGACAAATTTCTCTATAGAAATAACATTTTGACAATGTTTTCTATAAAAATAAAATTTTGGTAAATTATTTTTGGCTCGAGTGGCAACCATGATTATGAACCGATATGGACTAATTTTTGTGTGATTGAGGATCGGATACATATAACTATAGACCGATATGGACCAATTATGGCATGGTTATAAGCGGCCTTATACTAACACCACGTTGCAAATTTCAACCGGATCGGATGAATTTTGCTCCTCCAAGAAGCTCCGGAGATCAAATCTGGGGAACGGTTTATATGGGGGGCTATATATAATTATGGACTGATATGAACCAATTCTTGCGTGTTTGTTAGAGACCACATTCTAATACCATGTTCCAAATTTCAACCGGAACGTATGAATTTAGCTCCTCTAAGAGGCTCCGGAGGACAAATCTGGGGATCGATTTATATGGGGGCTATATATAATTATGGACCGATATGGACCAATTCTTGCATCGTTGTTAGAGACCATATACTAACACCACGTACCAAATTTCAACCGGATCGGATGAATTTTGCTCCTCTAGGAGGCTACGGAGGCCAAATCTGGGGATCGGCTTGTATGGGGGCTATATATAATTATGGACCGATATGGACCACTTTTGGCATGGTTGTTAGAGACAATATACTAACACCTCGTACCAAATTTCAATCGGATCGGATGACTTTTGCTCCTCTATAAGGCTCCGGAGGTCAAATCTGGGGATCGGGTTATATGTGGGCTATATATAATTATGGGCCGATGTGGACCAATTTTTGCATGGTCATTAGAGAACATATACCAACACCATCTCTTAGATGCTTCGCAAGCCAAATCGGGGGATCGGTTTATATGGGGGCTATATGTAATTATAGATCGATATGGACCAATTTTTGCATGGTTGTTAGAGACCGTATACTAACAGCATGTGCCAAATTTCAGCCGGATCGGATGAAATTTGCTTCTCTTAGAGCAATCGCAAGCCAAATTTGGGGGTCCGTTTATATGGGGGCTATACGTAAAAGTGGCCCATTTGCAATACTATCCGACCGACATCAATAACAACTACTTGTGCCAAGTTTCAAGTCGATAGTTTGTTTCGTTCGGAAGTTAGCGTGATTTCAACAGACGGACGGACGGACATGCTCAGATCGACTCAGAATTTCACCACGACCCAGAATATATATACTTTATGGGATCTTAGAGCAATATTTCGATGTGTTGCAAACGGAATGACAAAGTTAATATACCCCCATCCTATGGTGGAGGGTATAAAAATATTGGATCACACCTTAAGAGGTGATGCAAATTCAGTCCAACAGCTAGAGGACATCCGACCTATGACAAGTCCATGTTAAATTTATCGCTTCTGCGCCAACTGTGCACCATTTCTGGATCCAAAATCCAGAAAATTTTTAATACTTTTTTGGCAATGCTTCTTCTGCTGGGATGGTAATGATTTGACGCCAATAATTTATTTCTTTATATTTTCTCATTTTTGCTTTTATTTATGAGAAGGAAGATGATTGGTAGTTAAAACCCCAAATATAATAGTAAATTGTCGTCGTTGTAACTGTGAAATATGGAAATCTCCAAATTTGGAATAAAAGTTAGTTCAATTTTAGTACAAAGTTCATTTTTCCCATAAAGCAGTTTTCTGTAAAGTGTACCTGGCGCCTTTTGAGAAACTTTTTTTTCCTATCTATCTAAGGCATACTGCTTTGCACTCTTCGGTCCGGCCTTTTTTGTGATTTAATCATAAATGCTATAGTCTATGAGAACCTTTTCTTATCAAGAATTTATTTGACCAGGGTCAATACTATGTACATAATAAAATTATGGAATCAATTACACACGACAGCTCATCCACTTGTTGTACTCGTCAATCTAATACACAGAGTCTAGCAGCTACTAATCGTCTGAGACTTTATCAATTTAGTGTCACTTAATCAATTCAATAATCTATGAACAAGTGCAGTGCAATCTAGATTCGAAGGGATATCATTTTATTAGGAGGCGAAAGGGTGTTGTGATGATTGAATTTAATAATTTATGATTCAATCAATCACAATTTAGTTTTATAAATTTTATGAAATTTACAACACCCACCATGTGAGAAGATTAGTTCCAAAGTCTAGATTGATTTGAGTGTGTGTGCCTTGGTGGAAACTACCCTAGTCAAATGGAATGTGGTCTAGTCAGGTACCTCATGTATTCACACTGAGAAAAAGTATTAAGAATTCGCCACACATTGGTAAAATGTAGATGATGATCGAGTGACGAAAATAAGATTTCGGATTTTGATACATGGTCGGGGAGGAGGATCTAATCCACTTTTTGCATACTGGATCTAAGTTTTCCGACTTGCTTGAAATGTTCAAGGAATGTTGGCGGTTGCATGTAGAAAGATATCCGCTCTATTTTATTTTGCGATATTTGGTCGGGTAGGCGGCCCTCCTCTTTGCTCAACTCTTTCTAAACTTTTTCGATGAACTTGAAATTTACAAAGGAAGTTGTGGGAGGTTAAGCAATTAATATTGGGTATCTAATTTTTTGATATCTGGTCGAGGAGAGGACCTTGTCCGACTTTTTTAAAGTTGAACCTAAATTCTCCGATTTACTTGATATTTTCAGGGAGGTTTTGGTTTGACCATTAGACAAAGATCCGTTACTTTATTTGTCGACATTTTGTGGGAAAAGGGGACTTCCCCTTTTGAACAACTTTTTTATACCCTGCGCCACACTGTGGAACAGGGTATTATAAGTTAGTGCATATGTTTGCAACACCCAGAAGGAGATGAGATAGACACATGGTGTCTTTGGCAAAAATGCTCAGCGTGGGCTCCTGAGTCGATATACCCATGTCCGTCTGTCCGTGAACACATTTTTGTAATCAAAGTCTAGGTCGCAGTTTTAGTCCAATCGACTTCAAATTTGGCACAAGTATGTGTTTTGGCTCCGAATAGAACCCTATTGATTTTGGAAGAAATCGGTAAAGATTTTTATATAGCTCCCGCCCGATGTGGACTTATATGGCCCCAGAAGCCAGAGTTTTACCCCCATTTGGTTGAAATTTTGCACTAGGAGTACAATTAGTACTATAGTCAAGTGTGCCAAATTTTATTGAAATCGGTTCAGATTTATATATAGCTCCCATATATAGATTTCGCCCGATTTACACTCATATGGCCACAGAGGCCAATTTTTTGCTCCGATTTAGTTGAAATTTTGCACAGGGAGTAGAATTAGCATTGTTGCTATGCGTACCAAATTTGGTTGAAATCGGTTCAGATTTAGATATATCTCCCATATATAGCTTTCGCCCGATTTACACTCATATGACCCCAGAAGCCAGAGTTTTATCCTAATTTGCTTAAAAATTTGCACAAGAAGAACAATTAGTACTATAGTCAAGTGTGCCAAATTTTATTGAAATCGGTTCAGATTTAGATATAGCTCCCATATATATCGTTCGCCCGATTTACACTCATATGGCCACGGAGGCCAATTTTTTGCTCCGATTTAGGTGAAATTTTGCACAGGGAGTAGAATTAGCATTGTTGCTATGCGTGCCAAATTTGGTCGAAATCGCTTCAGATTTAGATATATCTCCCATATATAGCTTTCGCCCGATTTACACTCATATGACCACAGAGGCCAATTTTTAACTCCGATTTAGTTGAAATTTTGCACAGAGAGTACAATTAGTAGTGTAGTCAAGTGTGCAAAATTTTATTGAAATCGGTTTAGGTTTAGATATTGCTCCCATATATATGTTTTTCTGATTTCGACAAAAATGATCAAAATACCAACATTTTCCTTGTAAAATCACCACTGCTTAGTCGAAAAGTTGTAAAAATGACTCTAATTTTCCTAAACTTCTAATACATATATATCGAGCAATAAATCATAAATAAACTCTTGCGAAAATTCCTTAAAATTGTTTCAGTTTAAATGTTTCCCATATTTTTTTTATAAATATTATGGTCCACCCTAGTGTATTAGCCGACTTAAATTTTGAGCCTACAGATTTTGTAGAAGTCTTTCAACTTCTGTCCAGATCGAGTGATATTTAAATGTATGATTTGGGACAAACCTTTTTATATAGCCCCCAACACATTTGACGGATGTGATATGGTATCTAAAATGTAGATCTATAAAGTGGTGCAGGGTATAATATAGTCGGGCCCGCCTGACTTTAGACTTTCCTTACTTGTGTTAAGTAAACTGAAATCTTAATCGCTCCGAATTACTTCAAATGTACAGAGAGTAGGTTATAAAATTAGTATGGGGTACCTCATTTCTTTATATGGACGGAAAGGATGGAAAGGTGGGGTCCTTTCCCCGACTTTTTGAAAAATCGATTTAAGTTTACCAATTTGCCTGAAATCTCCAGCGAAGGTTGCCGTTTAGTTAAATTTTTATACCCTTCACCACTACTGTGGTACAGGGTATAATAAGTTTGTGCATTTGTATGTAACGCAAAGAAGGAAAAGTCTGAGACCCATCGTTTAGTATACCGATCGTCTTAGAATTAAATTCAGAGTCGAGTTAGCGATGTCCGTCTGTTGATGTATTTTTGTGTGCAAAGTACAGCTCGCAGTTTTAATCCGATTGTCCTTAGTTGAAATTTTGCACAGGGAGTAGAATTAGCATTGTAGCTATGCGTGACAAATTTGGTTGAAATCGGTTCAGATTTAGATATAGCTCCCATATATAGCTTTCGCCCGATTTACACTCATATGACCACAGAGGCCAATTTTTAACTCCGATTTAGTTGAAATTTTGCACAGGGAGTAGAATTAGCATTGTAGCTATGCGTGCCAAATTTGGTTGACATCGGTTCAGATTTAGATTTAGCTCCCATATATATGTTTTTCTGATTTCGACCAACATTTTCCTTGTAAAATCGCCACTGCTTAGTTGAAAAGTTGTAAAAATGACTCTAATTTTCCTAAACTTCTAATACAAATATATCGAGCGATAAATCATAAATAAAGTTTTGCGAAGTTTCCTTAAAATTGCTTCAGATTTAAATGTTTCCCATATTTTTTTAATAAAATTGTGTTCCACCCTAGTGCATTAGCCAACCTAAATTTTGAGTCTATAGATTTTGTAGAAATCTATCAAATTCTGTCCAGATCGAGTGATATTTAAATGTATGTATTTGGGACAAACCGTTATATATAGCTTCCAACACATTTGACGGATTTGATATGGTATCGAAAATTTAGATCTACAAAGTGGTGCAGGGTATAATATAGTCGGCCCCGCCCGACTTTAGACTTTCCTTACTTGTTTTTTACAAATATTATGGTCCATCCTAGTGTATTAGCCGACTTAAATTTTGAGTCTATAGATTTTGTAGAAGTCTTTCAAATTCTGTCCAGATCGAGTGATATTTAAATGTATGTATTTGGGACAAACCTTTATATATAGCCCCCAACACATTTGACGGATGTGATATGGTATCGAAAATGTAGATCTATAAATTAATGGTTCTTCAAGCTCGAGGTCTTTTTAAAATATTTTATTTATTATTCCCAATATTTCGCGATTACGATATTGAATCGCTTCCTCAGGGGGTCTAGTATAGTCGGGCCCGCCTGACTTTAGACTTTCCTTACTTGTGTTAAGTAAATTGAAATCTTAATCGCTCCGAATTACTTCAAATGTACAGAGAGTAGGTTATAAAATTAGTATGGGGTACCTCATTTCTTTATATATGGACGGAAAGGATGGAAAGGTGGGGTCCTTTCCCCGACTTTTTGAAAAATCGATTTAAGTTTACCAATTTGCCTGAAATCTCCAGCGAAGGTTGCCGTTTAGTTAAATTTTTCTATTTTCTATTTTTTATATTTGATCGGGTAGTGGAACATCCTTTGGTCCGATTTTGTTAATGTACAGTACAAAAAAAAAATGATAATAATAAATTTCTCCAATTTACTTAAAATTTACAAAGGACGTGAATTTTGATATTTGTACGGAGAGGGGAATCCCCTTGCCCAATGTGTTAAAAATTAGGTTTAAGTTTTCCGCGGAGAGGGACCTCCCTCTTGCTCTACACATTCAAATTTGATAATTCTTGAACTTTTCAGATAAGGTTGAGGCTAGACAACAAACCCATTAATTTATTTTTCGACATTTAATCGAGGAAGGGGACGTTGTTTTGTATATATAATATAGAAAAATTTAAACTTCTCCGACTTAAAATTTACGGGGAACATGGAGGGAGGTTATGAGATTTATATGGGATAAGTGATATTTCGATATCTAGTCGGGGAGAGACACCTTTGAACCAATTTTCGCATGGTAGTTAGTGGCCAAATTTCAACCATATCAATGAAATTTGTTATTTCAAGAGGCTTCCGAAGTTAAATCTTGGAGGGGTGAGTTTATATCGGATCGGATGAAGTTTGAAGCTAGTTCTTAAAGGCCATGTACGAACATCACGTTCAAAATTTCAACCGGATTGGATGCAATTTACTTCCGGAAGATCGGTTTATATGGGAGCAATATATAATTATATCCCGATATGGACCAATTTTGCATGGTTATTAGAGGGCTTTTATTAACATCGTGTACGGGATTTCAATCGGATCCGATGAAATTTACTCCTCAAACGGGTTCCGGAGGTCAAATCGTGAGATCGGGTTTCGGTTTAATTATGTACCGGTATGGACCAGTTTCAGCATGGTTGTTAGAAGACTAACATCGAGAGCCGAATTTAAACCGGATGGGATGAAAATTGGTGGAGGGTATAATAAACCACAGCTGAAAGACAAAATGTTATGTTCGCGCGGAACCATTGTATGTTACGAGGACTTTACTTCGCCGTTAATCTTAAAACCAAAAAGACGTGATCAATCCTACCAATAAATTAAAATCCGTATTCATGTGAATTTCGAAAATGAATTTAAATCCTTCGGACTTTTTTGTCCTTCGAAATATTCTGTGATGGTTGATATTTTATCAAAACACGAAATTCCTTTTTTACATTTTTTTCACAATAACAAAAGTTGCTTCACAAAAGACGCTCTATCTCACAAACTAATTGACTCACAGACGTCAAATTTTGACACGAATCATTTGAAGGTTGGTACTATAATATGTATTTAATACTAACGACGCCATCTATGTGTCAGACCGGGAACTTATCAGCCAACCTGTTATATTAAACCTTCATAACATCGTCTTCTATATTGTAAGTTAGTCCATACGGCGTATATATTAGACAAAAAGCAGATTAAATACGTCTATAATTCAGTTCTAGACCGGTATATATAGGGAAGTCTACAAATAATTATGAACCGATATGAACTTTTGAACGGTAAATAGAGAGGAAGAATTGAAATATTGGGGTCGCTTTATATGCGGGCTATATTTAATTATGAAACCGTATGGACCAATTTTTGTGTGACTGGGGATCGGTTTTTCTGGGGGTTATATATAACTATAGACCTATGTAGACCATGTTTGACATGGTCGTTAGCGGCCATTAAAAATTTAAATTTAAATTGTAAGGGGCGATGTTGAATGTGAACCACACCTAAACGCCAAGTTTTTTTCCGAATTTTATTTGCCATTTCTCTATTTCAGACTTACTCAATTTGAACCATGGACGTCGTGAATGGGCAGAATGGTTCCAAGAAATGGTAACAGTGGATGATCAATTTTGGAAGAAAATCATCTTCAGTGATGAGGCACATTTTCACCTCAGTGGATTCGTCAAATAACAGAATCCAAGAGTGATTGTCGAAAAACCAATGCACCCACAAAGAGTGACTGTTTGGTGAGGTTTATGGGCTGGCGGCATCATCGGGCCGTACTTTTTCCAAAATGAGGCCGATCAGGCAGTTACTGTGATGGTGTTCGCTATCGTGAGATGATAACGAACTTTTTATGGCCCGAATTGGAAGATATGGATGTGGACGATATGTGGTTTCAGCAGGACGGTGCCACTTGCCACACAGCTAACGAAACAATGGCTCTTTTGCGCAACAAATTCAATGGTCGTGTTATCTCACGTAATGGCGATGTCAATTGGCCGCCAAGATCATGTGATTTGACACCGTTGGACTTTTTTCTTTGGGGTTATTTGAAAGAAAAGGTATTTTTTTCCATACATAATTGAATAATACCAATATATCATAATAAAATAAAATTACAATAATTTCCTAATTAGTTAAAGCCGTATATTCCATAAAAATATATTTGGAAGGTACAGAGAAGAGCGCCGGGTTCAACTAGTATTCTCTGAAGAATTGAAAATGGACCGATATACCATCCATTTGTTTTTTTTAATTTGACCTGTCCCACAAATTCCAGAAAAATATCTCCATTATTAATGGCTATTTAACTATTAGCACAGTTAGACGGACTTCACTAGATTGTTTTAAAACTTTAATACAATCGAAAATACTCTTTTAAAAGCTGGTGGGTATAACTACTGCATGGTGCTGGCCATACAAGTTTTCGAAATGCTCTAGTCTAGCCTATGCTTTGTTTACAACAAATTTAATTAAATATGTTATTTAAACAAATATTAGTGTCACTTACTGAACAATACACCCCACCAACCTTCATAATAAAGTGTTCTTGCAGTAGACAGCGGAAAAAAAACGTGTTTCCAATTTAGCCTCAGCAAACATAGTCTCTCCGTATTTTTTTTTTTTCTGTT
The DNA here is from genome assembly GCF_050003625.1 of Haematobia irritans. NCBI lineage: Eukaryota > Metazoa > Arthropoda > Insecta > Diptera > Muscidae > Haematobia > Haematobia irritans. The sequence goes on from NC_134400.1 coordinate 168,734,484, forward strand.
TGTTCTTGTAGTCTGACACATATCTCTGTAAACATTTACCCCCACATCAAATACTGTAATGTTTGTCGAGATAAAATTCAAATTAAATGAAATTTCAACGCATAGCTTAGAAGTAATTGAGGTTATGCAAGTATCGCAATTACTGTTGATTTCAAGTTGATCCAATAAAAAACTATGAAACCTGTTCCATGAAATGTTAGTCAATCACGTGATGAGTACTTTATCAAGTTCAACTTGCGTCTCACGTTTTGCAAAGCCGGAACGCTTAACGACTAAATTAAATATGTCCCTATGATACATGTCAGGGGTCATAAGCAGGGTTGGCCTGTCGCAAACTGTGACTTTTGCGACATACGCCACAACAAACAGACGTTGCACTTCTACTAGAAATCCTGGTTTATTCGGAGCATTTGAAATGCTCCCCGTACTTGTTTCAAGCCTGCTGTTATATGTGTTTAAAGTTTAAAAAAAGAGCTCCCATCAAAGTTCTCCCGCGCCGAATCTTAAATAGCCACCATGGAATGCATACAAGAATTTTCTTTGAAAACACTTTCCATTAATGGATTACCATATAAAGTAAATATATAGCATTACGTCTTTTGTTGATGGAAAATATATTAATATCGAATATTAAGAATTTGTACATACTTATTGCCTAAAGTCGGGTGGGCCGACTATTTTATACCCTGAACTACTTGGTAGATCTATATTTTCAATACCATCTCAAATATTTCAAATTTGTTGGGTGCTATATATAAGAATTTATGTTCCCATTTTTACAGACTTCTCCAAAATCTCTATATCTAATATTTAAATCGGCTAGTCCCCTGGGGCGGAGCATAATATTAGGTTAGGTTATGTATAGTGGTGGCCCGATATTTCGGGCTCATCATTTAGACTATTCAGTCCATTGTGATGCCACAGTTGTGAACTTCTCTCTTATAACTTAACCCAATGACAATGGACCTCCTTTTTATAGGCAAGTCCGAACGGCTTTGTTCGAATCCGAGCCGATTTTAACAAAATTTGCCACATATATCTAAAATGTTAATTCTACCCTGGCGCAGGGTATAACAAGCATATACACCCTCACAAAAAATCGCTTCTGTAACATATACTCCCAAACATGTTTTGCTTCAAACATATACATTTTTGGGTATTGCCCAAACATTTATATGTTATGTTTGAAAGCATATTGGTCTAAACAATATATGTTTGGGTAGTCTAAGTTCCAAACATTTTGTATTTTTGCATCCAAATTCAATAATGTTGTCTTTCAAAAAACAATATGTTATTATGTGACCATATAATATGTTTGGAAGCATTTTGCACCCAAAAATATTATATGCTTAAAAAAAATTCTCCCAAACAATATTGTGCTCAAAATTTTATTTATTTATTTATATATTAACAATCATAATGAATTATGAAAATAAACAGGTAATATAGGTGCTAACAACATAGGTTTTCGACCTGAATGCTCAAAATTTTGTTTCTGCCCAATTGTATATTCCCCCACATCTTTCTCACTTCCACGAGATTTTTTAGTTCTTAGCACCTTTTTCTGTAATACAAACATTGTAGAAGAAATTATTCAATTTTATGATTTTTTTTATTTTAATTTTACCTTTTGCCGGACGGGGATTCGAACAGCGGACCACACAGTTTGTAAGGATCAAAGAGGTAGCTGATCAATTGCCCAAGGAAAAATAAAATGTTAATTTTGTAATAACAAGCAACAACCACCAACTTAATTCAATATCGCTCCCTGTTAAATAGCGCTCCAAGCTACTAAACACATATATGTTTATAGGCTATTTCTAAATTAATATATGTTTGCATCCAAGCATATTATATTTACAAACATTTTATGTCCCAAACATAATATGTTCTAACATATTAACATATATGTCCCAAACATGTTATGCTAGTTTATGAACATTATATGCTTGCACTCAAAAATATTGTGTTTAAAAATTTGTGTTCCAAACATATAATGTTTATAGCCAAACATATGAAAAACAGTCTTTTTCATCCGTGTAGGGACGAAAGTTCGGCCAGGTCGAATCTTGTGCGCCCTCCACTATGGATTGCAAAGCTCTACTAAAGACCACAATCGAATTACATGGTAAAAATTTTAAAACTTCTTATAATTAACCTCTACATTGTAACAAGTATATACGAGCGTAAGTTCGGGACAAGTCTTACGTACCCTTTGCCATGGATTGCATAGAAACTTCTACTAACGAATGTAATCCACAATCGAAATAGGATTGTGGTAACACTTGCCGATGGCAAGGTATCTTTAATATTCATAACATTATCTTCTAAATTATAAGTTACTCCTTATGGGGTATATGTTGGACAAACAAGGTAGATTTCATACCTATATAATTCAGTTCTTGACCGGTATATGTAGGGGCGTCTATAAATAATTACGAACCGATATGGTCCAATTTTTGAGCGGTTTAGAGGCCATATACTACAACAACGTACAAAATTTGATTTGTTTGTTGTAGTATATTTGATTGTAATCGAATGGGATGAAATTTGCTCCGGTTTGATCGGTTTATATGGGGGCTGTATATAATAATGGACCAATTTTTGAATGAATGTTAGGGACCATATACTAACACTACGTACCAAATTTCAACCGCATCGGATAAAATTTATTTCTCTAAAAGGTTCCGAAAGTCCCGTTTATACGCACAAAGTGGACCGATATGGCCCATTTGTAATATCATACGACATATGTTACATCGATAATAACTACTTGTGCCAAGTTTGAAGTCAATAGCTTGTTTCGTTCGGAAGTTAGAGTGATTTCAACAGATGAACGGATGGACCGTTTATATGCGCAAAAGTGGACCGATATGGCCCATTTGTAATACCATCCGACCTACATCGATAATAACTACTTGTGCACGGATGGACGGAGATCGCTAGATCGACTGTAGAATTTCACCCAGACCCAGAATAAATATACTTTAGGGGGTCTTAGACCAATATTTCGATGTGTTACAAAAGGAACGACAAAGTTAACCCTTTCACTACCGATTTCCACCTAGGAGGACATTCGAAAACGACACCAAACTCTATTTCCCCACTTAGTTTCGATTTATTTCTCGATGTTATTTTAAGTAGAGGCTTTAATCTAATTAAGCTATAAATATTTTCCATATCGGTGAGCACTAAAATTTATTTTTATAAACTTATTTAAAAATAAACGAAAAATACGAAATTTTTAGTCCATTTTTCTACTGTATGTCTTCAATAAATGGACATTCGTACAAAAACTATAGCTGATATTTTTTCGGGTTCTTTTTTGGATTTTTTCTTACACTTAAATATATATAATAGGTCAAATAGCGCTTATTTGCATAGATTTATATGGTCACAATTCAAGAATCAAGTTTTCAGAACAAACTCATATAACTCTTGAAGTAATTGAGGTAGGTCCTCAGAATTACAATTTTTAATCTACATGCTGTTAACCCTCTAATGCCCAATCCCGCCTTTAGGCGGGCTTCGTGAAATCAGTAAGCTTTTAGTAAAACACACCCTAAGACAACAAAAATGGGTAAAATAAAAAGTAAACTTAGTAAAATCTGTTCAAGAGGCTTGGGAGGGTTGACGAAAGATAACACAGCAAGAGAATCAAAATAGAGCACACTGAAAAAAAAGCATACTCGGTTCCAAAGATTTTGTCTTTACTTTAAAAAATTTGGTATTGATTCCGAGCCAAAGAAGCGTAGAATACAAGTAAGGATACTTTTAAGACACAATTCTCTTTTAAATTTAGGTTTTGTGTACTTGCTTCTAGGAAGCAAATTTTAATTTTTCGCTTTCTCAGCTTTTTTCTTCATATGCTATCAAAGTCCTTTAAAAACGAGTTAACGGCAACTTTGTTTTCCAAATTAGGACTCGACTTCCAGTAGAAATTATGCTATGTTTGAAGTAAAAAACTTCTTTAAAATAAAGTTTTGAAAAACATGTCCTATATTTGAACGATTTTTTGCTTTGTAGTCAAGATGCAAAAAGACAACAAATTTAAAGACAATTTCATTAAATTTAAAGAATTTTTCTGAATTATTAAAGTCAAGTTGACCTTAGCCTATACATTTTTTCTTTCATGTTAAGATAGCCATTTTTAAGTCAAATCACTTAATTATAAGGACAATACGACTTCATTAAAAAGTTTATCGACTTTTGGACAAGGAAAATAACTTTTTTTTAGAGAAATGCATCTTCTATGCTAAGCAAAATTTGTATTCGTATTTTAAAGACATGAAATCTTTGACCTCACGACAATATTTTTTTCAGTGCAATTCTGTGAAACCGAACTAGTGAAAGGATAATACCCTATGGTGGAGGGTATAATTAATTGGATTAATTAATTTCGATCAATGATCCCATTTTATACGCCAAGTGCACTAACAAAGATCAGTAAGGCTTTTATTCCTAATATTTTCATTTTAAATTCGTCTTACTTAGTTACATTTGATTTTTGCCCCCTGGAGAAGATATCACTTCATTGCTTTCCAATATCTACAAAATGAAGACGAACAAAAGACTAACTCATAAGTGCTGGAGTAACGCTTGGATGAGGGTGTTATACGAAGGCCATACTCGCATTTAGATTTTCCAAATTCAATGAAAGAAAGCTTAACCACACCTACAATAATGAATAAATAAATGCCGTTAATATTTATTTAAAAAATTAAGAGGAGAATTTAATTAAATAAGCGACAGGGGAAGTAACACACTTTAATTGTTTGAAGTGAACCGCTTCTAGGTAGACATATGTATGCAGCCAATTCTTCGACGGAAGTTCATAATATTAACAAGTAAGGAAAGTCTAAAGTCGGGCGGGACCGACTATATTATACCCTGCACCACTTTGTAGATCTAAATTTTCGATACCATATCACATCCGTCAAATGTGTTGGGTGCTATATATAAAGGTTTGTCCCAAATACATACATTTAAATATCACTCGATTTGGTCAGAATTTGATAGACTTTTACAAAATCTATAGACTCAAAATTTAAGTTGGCTAATGCACTAGGGTGGAACACAATTTTAGTAAATAAATATGGGAAACATTTAAATCTGAAGCAATTTTAAGGAAACTTCGCAAAAGTTTATTTATGATTTATCGCTCGATATATATGTATTAGAAGTTTAGGAAAATTAGAGTCATTTTTACAACTTTTCGACTAAGCAGTAGCGATTTAACAAGGAAAATGTTGGTATTGTGACCATTTTTGTCGAAATCAGAAAAACATATATATGGGAGCTATATCTAAATCTGAACCGATTTCAATCAAATTTGGCACACATGACTATATTACTAATTGTACTCCTAGTGCAAAATTTCAACCAAATTGGCCCAAAACTCCCCAAAGCTCCTGCGGCCATATAAGTCCATATCGGGCGAAAAATATATATGGAAGCTATATCTAAATCTGAACCGATTTCAATCAAATTTGGCACATATGACTATACTACCAATTGTACTCCTTGTGCAAAATTTCAAACTAATCGGGATAAAACTCTGGCTTCTGGGTCCATATAAGTGCATATCGGGCGAAAGCTATATATGGGAGATATATCTAAATCTGAACCGATTTCAACCAAATTTGGCACGCATAGCTACAATGGTAATTCTACTCCCTGTGCAAAATTTCAACTAAATCGGACTAAAAAATTGGCCTCTGTGGTCATATGAGTGTAAATCGGCCTAAAGCTATATATTGGAGCTATATCTAAATCTGAACCGATTTCAACCAAATTTGGCACGCATAGCTACAATGCCAATTCTACTCCCTGTGCAAAATTTCAACCAAATTGGGGTAAAACTCTGGCTTCTGGGACAGTATTAGTCCATATCGGGCGAAAGATATATATGGGAGCTATATCTAAATCTGACCCGATTTCAATAAAATTTGGCACACTTGACTATAGTACAAATTGTTTTTCTTGTGCACAATGTTAAGCAAATTAGGCTAAAACTCTGGCTTCTGGGACAGTATTAGTCCATATCGGACGAAATATATATATGGGAGCTATATCTAAATCTGAACCGATTTCTTCCAAAATCAATAGGGATCTATTCTGAGCCAAAACAGATACTTGTGCCAAATTTGAAGTCGATTGGACTAAAACTGCGACCTAGACTTTGATTACAAAAATGTGTTCACGGACAGACGGACATGGCTATATCGGCTCAGGAGCCCACCCTGAGCATTTTTGCCAAAGACACCATATGTCTATCTCGTCTCCTTCTGGGTGTTGCAAACATATGCACTAAATTATAATACCCTGTTCCACAGTGTGGAGCAGGGTATAAAAAACTGATATATGCACCCTCAAAAAAAATCGCTTCTTTAACATATGTTCCAAACATATTTTGCAGGAAGCACATATATTATTGGATACTGCCGAAACATTAATATGTTTGTTTTATGTGAACATATGTTTGGAAGCATTTTGAGCCCAAAAATATTATATGCTTGGAAGAATTTTTCCCAAAGACGATTGTGCTCATTCCCTAACATACTCGTTATTTTCACTTCCACGAAATATTTTAATTCTTGGCACCTTTTTCTGTAATACAAATAATGTTGAAGAAATTATTCACTTTTATAAATTTTTTAAATTTTACCTTTCGCCTGCACGGAGAATCGAACCGAGGACCATACAGTTTGTAAGCCAACACACTATCCACTGGGCTACGTAGCTGTTATGGTCACCAGCAGATAATTATCGTTATAAGTTACATTTATATAGCATAGTTTGTAGCGCCCACGAGCCCATGCAAACATAATATTATTTAACAGAAACATACATTTGTTTGCCGCGTGGAGCAGTGGTTAGCATGTCTGCCTTGAATGCAAAGGGTCGTGGGTTCAATCCCTGCTCCCACCGAACACTTTTTCTTTTTTTAATTTGCACTTTTATATATACTATATAAAATTTTTATAATGAAACTTCGAAATGTGGGTTATTAAAGATTTATAGTCATTAACAGTGCTTGATATAAACGAAATTGACTGATTTTTGGATAAAATATTATTTTTTATTGCAAAAATAACAATTTTGTAACAAAAAACTGTTTTTGGTATAAAACTTTAAAATTTTGAAGGAATTCAAAAACTCTAACAAAAGAAGAACGTGGAGTCGAGTAGTAACATACATAAATAATTTTGTAATATAAACATAAATTTATTTAGGCGTGAACAGTTTTTTTACTAGCATTTAACACCATCGCTCTAAAATGCCTTTTATTTTTCTTTAATAATTCATTTTAAAGAAAATAAACTTTTTAAATTGTTTTAGCTGCAAAACTCGAACTTAATGCCCGCTTTTATATTTGAAGGTGTCCGTCAACTCCTCTGGGACTACTTATTAATAAATAGGAACTAAACTTTGTTTTTATACATTTTACTGTGTAATTTTTCACTATTTCCTCCTTATTTCATTTTACTGTCCCAACTCTAAAAAGAGTATAGTGCCCTTTCGTTATTTTTATGAAGACCCCTGATTTCTTTTAACGCACCAAGAAAAAAATTGTGCCCATAATGCCAAAATGATAAACAAAACACATGTCCACACATACATAAAATGCTGCTCACACATGCTTTTTTTCAAATGTCTATTCTCTTGGTTCCGAATGTCCATTCTCTTTATTCAAATTAAATAATATTTAGACTTAAGCATATCAAATTTTTGGCCTTATCATAAAACAGTTTTCCAAAACAACATACAAGCAGTTTCACAAAAATTTCTCTCTTTGGATTCTTTCGCTGTGTTATGTTGATATCTTTCGTCAACTCTCCCGGTTTCCATCTCTATTTCTTTCTCTATACTCTCTCTGTCGCTTTGGATAAAATATCACAACATATGTATGTTTAGTCGAAATTTGTAAATTTATATATGTTTGCATTCACACATATGATTTTTATGAAACATTTATGCCCCAAACATAATATATTTTAACATATTAACATAGATGTCCCAAACATTTAGTGTTAGTTTAGGAACATTACATGTTTGCACTTAAATATATTGTGTTTTAAAATTGTGCCCGAAACACACTTTGTTTATATCGGAACATATGAAAAACATATTTTTCTAAGAGTGTGTAAATGGATTTAGTTCGTTATTATAGTTCTTAAGAAACTCATCTATAGAAATAAAATTTTGATAAAATTTTCTATAGAAATAAAATTTTGACAAAATGTCTACCGAAATAAAATGTTGACAAAATTTTCAATAGAAATAAAATTTTGACATCATTTTCTATAGAAATAAAATTTTGACTAAATTTTCTATAGAAATAAAATGTTGCCAAAATATTCTATAGAAATAAAATTTTGACAAAATTTTCTATAGAAATAAAATTTTGGCAAAATAAGATTTTTTTGTTTGGTAGTAATATTTTATCCAAATTTTGGTTGATTATTTATGGCTCGAGTGGTTACAGGAAGTACCCAGTCAATTTCAAAGAATGATATTCGAAAAAATGAAATTTAAATTTAATGGGAACAAATTATTTCACCATTCTTTATAAAAAAACTGATATATGTAAATGGATTTAGTTCGTTATTATAGTTCTTAAGAAACTCATCACTTGAATAAAGCTACTGTTTGTTTACGGAGAATGATAGCTTTTATGAAATTTTTGTAAAAATTGTCACTCTATTTTAAAAAAACAAAACGAAATATATGAATGAATATCATCTCACACGAATTCTTATGTGCATCATTCATCTCTGGCTAAATGACAACACAATGAGATTAAATCGAAATGAACTAAGTGCACCACAATGAATTCTTAAACGATGAAGAATCATCATCACTTACCGGTTAGAAAAAAACAGATGCCTTTTTACTGGATAACCGTTGTGGTTGTCTCCGTGGTGGCGGTAGTTTGGTTTGCAGCTTTAATTGAAATCCAAAACAATTTTCAAATCCATGAATTGTCTCTGTCGTTTCCAATGTCGGCTTCAGCTAGTGAGTGCGGTTGGTGGGGTTGGGGAAAATGGACAAGGAACTTGAAGATGTTTGCAGTTTAATTGGATGGTTGTTGGATGATCGTTGTCAACGGAATAAATTCAATTCACTATTTTAGATTTTACACTCGCGTTGAGACTTTGATACATTCACACAGATCTACGGGTTTGCCTTTGGTGATAATATTTTTCTATTTGTTGCAAATTTTTCCGTGATTTGATTTCGCTTTTCTTTTGATTCTTTCTTGTTTACTCTTCGGAGAATTAAATTTAATTTTCTGTAATTTGTACAATCGAGAAAAAAAAATTATCTTAAGGTTACGGATGAGTACACCCAAAAAAAGTGACCCCACCGTGGAAGAGAATGTAGGTTTATTTTACAAAATTTTAACTAAAATAGTTTTCTAATTGCAACATATTACAAATAAGTTAATACTTTTTGTCAAATTGAAGAACATTTTTTAAAACTAATTGCTGTTTTTTCTGTTGTTTAAGAAAATTTCATATGTTGGAAGAAAAAAATGGATGTAAAAATTGTTTAAATGTCTTTAGCGCTGTACGAAGTTTGAGACAGGTACAATTTTAGTAAAATTTGCTCATTTGAGAGACTTATGAACTCCATTTTAAGCAAACTTCTGCCATTTTAGGGAAATATGAACTATTTTATTTTTTAGTAAAATTGTGCACTATATTCTGATTTTTCGTTCAAGTCATTAAAGTTAGCAAAAAATTATTCAAATAAGGAACATTTTCTCATATTGTGCAAAATTTAACTAAAATCAACTAATCTTCATGAACTAAAATAAAGTTCAGTTGGCATTAGAGCCCCTTTTTTCTGGGTGTAATGATAATCAGTTATATTTTAAATCTTACAAAACAAAACTTATTTTCACTGAGCATAAAAATTTATAAATAACAAAGATGAAGACACAATATTCCATAGAAATACTATGAAACTTTATATTTCTATGAACCCAAGATATAAAATTGGAATGTTGGCTTATGAAAAAATTTCCATGAAAATAAACTTTCATTTATTGACAATGAAATTTCTTCATTGACATAAAGAACAAATTTTCTTTAAGAAGATGAAAATGATCCTTAATAGTATAGAATATTTCATTATTAAATAGAAAATTGATCACAATAATTTACATTTGCATTGTATTTAAGAAATGTTTCTTTTGTTCAGAATTTCACATATTGCACATGGAGTACAATTGATGGTATCGCAAAGTATGACAAATTTGCTTGAAATCGGTTCAGATTTAGATATAAACACCGGAGGCCAAGTTATAATTCGGATTTAATTGAAATTTTGCACAGAGCGTAGAATTAGCAATGCATACAAAATTTAGATCGGTTAAGGATTAGATATAAATCTCATATATACACAAAAAAACTATTTTTGTCTTCAATCACGAAATTATTTGATCCAATTAATTTCTAATTGAAATGTCTTCAATCACAGAAATGGTAGTATCAATTAAACAATTAATTGAAAGTCAATTAAAAAATTAATTGATGCAATTAAAAAATTAATTGATACTATTAATGTTTGTGATTGATTTTTGTTTCAATTAAAACATATGTTGAATCAATTCAATTTTTAGTTGAATATTTTTTAAAACTCAATTAAGGCATTAATTCGAAAAAAAATCGTGCATTTTTTTCTGTGTATGTACTCCAGAAATGGCGAAATATGGTAGACAATTTCTTTTCTTTTATTCAATATTTTATGACTTCAAACACTGTAATGCCAGCGTTTCACACACACGCTCACAAAAAATCGCTTCTGTAACATATACTCCCAAACATATTTTGCTTCAAGCATATATATTTTTGGGTATTGCCCAAACATTTATATGTTTGATATCTTCCAATATATAATATGTTTGAAAGAATATTGGTCTAAACAATATATGTTTGGGTAGTCTAAGTTCCAAACATTTTGTATTTTTGCATCCAAATTCAATAATGTTGTCTTCCAAAAAACAATATGTTATTATGTGAACATATAATATGTTTGGAAGCATTTTGCACCCAAAAATATTATATGCTTAAAAAAAATTCTCCCAAACAATATTGTGCTCAAAATTTTATTTATTTATTTATTTATATATTTACAATCATAATGAATTATGAAAATAAACAGGTAATATAGGTGCTAACAACATAGGTTTTCGACCTGAATGCTCAAAATTTTGTTTCTGCCCAATTGTATATTCCCCCACATCTTTCTCACTTCCACGAGATTTTTTAGTTCTTAGCACCTTTTTCTGTAATACAAACATAGTAGAAGAAATTATTCAATTGTATGATTTTTTTTATTTTAATTTTACCTTTTGCCGGACGGGGATTCGAACAGCGGTCCACACAGTTTGTAAGGATCAAAGAAGTAGCTGATCAATTGCCCAAGGAAAAATAAAATGTTAATTTTGTAATAACAAGCAACAACCACCAACTTAATTCAATATCGCTCCCTGTTAAATAGCGCTCCAAGTTACTAAACACACATATGTTTATAGGCTATTTCTAAATTAATATATGTTTGCATCCAAACATATTATATTTACAAACATTTTATGTCCCAAACATAATATGTTCTAACATATTAACATATATGTCCCAAACATGTTATGCTAGTTTATGAACATTATATGCTTGCACTCAAAAATATTGTGTTTAAAAATTTGTGTTCCAAACATATAATGTTTATAGCCAAACATATGAAAAACAGTCTTTTTCATCCGTGAGTAAACGGTTAAAATTTAAATTTGGACCCAACTTGTGTAAAGATTGCCCGTTTTGGCCAAATATTGTTCCACAAATCCAAAATTCACCACCCATTTTGGCGAAAAACCCATATCCTTGTAAAGTATCCACTACTAAGTAGAAAATCGGATAAAAATTGTGATGTCTAGAAGCTCAAGGAATCAAGTCGTGAGATTGGTCTCTACACGCAAAAAAATAATTCTTTCCTCCCAAACGAAATTTTAGACAAACAAAGTTCGTTTCTCATTTGCTTCTCGTTGAAAGGAAGTGTATTTGGAAGAAAAGTATATACTTTTTGTGATAAACGTTTATTCTTTTCCAGGATGTAAAAAAAATTCATAAAGACTACCTCAAAAAAAAATTTTTTCTAGCTAATTGCGTTTTCCCTCACATCTTTCTCACTTCCACGAAGTTTTTTAGTTATTAGCACCTTTTCCTGTAATACAAACAATGTTGAAGAAATTATACGATTTTATAAATTTAAAAAATTTTTTTTACCTTTCGCCTGGACGGAGAATCGAACCGCGGACCATGCAATTTGTAAGCCAACACACTATCCACTGAGCTATGTAGCCGTTATTGTCATCAATAGACAATTACCCATATAAGTTATATTTATATAGCATAGCTTGCGGCGTCCACGAGCCGATTAAACAAAGTTTATTTAACAGAAAAATTCATTTAGTTGGGCACCGTGGAGCAGTGGTTGATACGTCCAAAGTTTTTTTTTACATATATTCTAGATATGGTCGGAAGATTCCGAAAAAATGTTCAACATTACATTCTACTATATTAAATTTTTACTATGAACTGTAAAATTTGTCTTATTAAAGACCTAAAGTCAGAAAAGAACAGTGTTTGATATAAACGAAATGGACTGTGTTGTTGGTTCAAAAATAACTGTTTTTATTGAAAAAATAAAAATTTTGTAACAAACGAATTTTTGTGGTGATAAAAGTGTATACCTTTCGAAGCAATTCAAAAAACTCTAACAAAAGAAAAACGTTTTCGGTACACGTTTTCCAAACGTTTTTTTTTCTTTGCGTGTATGGAGGTTATATGGACACATGGACATATATAAGCCAAATTCAACACAGGACTTTGTAAACCTAAAATACCTCTAGATTTTCATTTTCAGGCAAATCGAATAATAATTTCCGTGTATGGGGAGCTATATCAAACTATGGACCGATATACACCATATTCAGCACACCTATTTGTGGACCTAAAATGTTTCTAAATATTTTATTTCGCTCAAATTGGGATAAAATTGTGGTGTGTAGATGCCGAAGAAATCAAATCGGGTATCGGTTTATATGAGGGCTATATCAAAATTTGTACCAATATAGCCCTTTTCGAACTTAACCTGCATTTAATTTAAAGAAGGTTTCATTTTTCTTGAAAAAGGTTTCTATTGTTTTAAAATATGATTCGATTGGATTGTAAGAGTTTTGACTAGAAGTGAATAATTATGAAACTATGTAGACCCATTTTTGGACCCTTTTTGCTAGAAGTCGTCGCGTGCCAAACCGGATCGTGTCCTTAGCGGCCACCGTGGTGCTATGGTTAGCATGCCCGCCTTGCATACAAAAGATCATGGGTTGAAGTTTTCAGCTGTGAATTATCCACTATCAGTAATGCTGGTAACATTTCCAAGCGTTTCAAAGCTTCTCTAAGTACACCGAAAAAAAGTGAACCGTTTTATAAGAAGAAAGAACTACCACGCACGAAAATTTTTTACTCCATATTTTGAGATTTCCACAAAGCGTTGTTAAAACAAGGACATTTTAATGCCCTGTTGTACTTTTAACTGCTGTTCACGAAATTACATCATCTCATAGAAGAAAAAATTATCTAAAAGTAAAGAAGAAAATCATTGCCGCCAAATCACGACCATCTTAACCATACAGTAGTTCATTCTTACTATTTTTGGGAATCGTGGGAATATTGAACTTATGTGTACGGCCATTGTACTTTATACTCACATTTAGTTCATAAAATGTTTGAGACATATTAAAACAAGTAAGGAAAGTCTAAAGTCGGGCGGGGCCGACTATATTATACCCTGCACCACTTTGTAGATCTAAATTTTCGATACCATATCACACTCGTCAATTGTGTTGGGGGCTATATATAAAGGTTTGTCCCAAATACATACATTTAAATATCACTCGATCTGGACAGAATTTGATAGACTTCTACAAAATCTATAGACTCAAAATTTAAGTCGGCTAATGCACTAGGGTGGAACACAATGTTAGTAAAAAAAGTATGGGAAACATTTAAATCTGGAGCAATTTTAAGAAAACTTCGCAAAAGTTTATTTATGATTTATCGCTCGATATATATGCATTAGAAGTTTAGGAAAATTAGAGTAATTTTTACAACTTTTCGACTAAGCAGTGGCGATTTTACAAGGAAAATGTTGGTATTTTGACCATTTTTGTCGAAATCAGAAAAACATATATATGGGAGCTATATCTAAATATGAACCGATTTCAACCAAATTTGGCACGCATAGCTACAATGCTAATTCTACTCCCTGTGTAAAATTTCAACTAAATCGGAGTTAAAAATTGGCCTCTACGGTCATATGAGTGTAAATCGGGCGAAAGCTATATATGGGAGATATATCTAAATCTGAACCGATTTCAACCGAATTTGGCACGCATAGCTACAATGCTAGTTCTACTCCTTGTGAAAGTTTCAACTAAATCGGAGCAAAAAATTGGCCTCTGTGGTCATATGAGTGTAAATCGGGCGAAAGCTATATATGGGAGCTATATCTAAATCTGAACCGATTTCAACCAAATTTGGCACGCATAGCTACAATGCTAATTATACTCCCTGTGCAAAATTTCAAGTAAATCGGAGCAAAAAATTGGCCTCTGTGGTCATTTGAGTGTAAATCGGGCGAAAGCTATATATGGGAGCTATATCTAAATCTTAACCGATTTCAACCAAATTTGACACGCATAGCTACAATGCTAATTCTACTCCCTGTGCAAAATTTCGACTGAATCGGAGCAAAAAATTGGCCTCTGTGGGCAAATGAGTGTAAATCGGGCGAAAGCTATATATGGGAGCTATATCTAAATCTGAACCGATTTGGCTGATATTTTGCAAGTTTTTCGAGACTCATAAAATATTCAGATGTACGGAATTTGAGGAAGATCGGTTGATATACACGCCAATTATGACCAGATCGGTGAAAAATATATATGGCAGCTATATCTAACTCTGAACCGATTTTTTCCAAAATCAATAGGGATCGTCTTTGAACCGAAACAGGACCCTATACTAAATTTTAGGACAATGGGACTAAAACTGCGAGCTGTACTTTGCACACAAAAATACATCAACATACAGACAGACTGTCTGTCCGTCAGACAGACGGACATCGCTAAATTGACTCAGAATTTAATTCTAAGACGATCGGTATACTAAACGATGGGTCTCAGACTTTTCCTTCTTGGCGTTACATACAAATGCACAAACTTATTATACCCTGTACCACAGTAGTGGTGAAGGGTATAAATATGGGAAACATTTAAATTGGAGCAATTTTAAGACAACTTCGCAAAAGTTTATTTATGATTTATCGCTCGATATATATATATGCATTAGAAGTTTAGGAAAATTAGAGTCATTTTTACAACTTTTCGACTAAGCCGTGGCGATTTTACAAGGAAAATGTTGGTATTTTGACCATTTTTGTCGAAATTAGAAAAACATATATATGGGAGCTATATCTAAATCTGAACCGATTTCAACCAAATTTGGCACGCATAGCTACAATGCTAATTCTACTCCCTGTGTAAAATTGCAACTAAATCGGAGTTAAAAATTGGCCTCTACGGTCATATGAGTGTAAATCGGGCGAAAGCTATATATGGGAGATATATCTAAATCTGAACCGATTTCAACCAAATTTGGCACGCATAGCTACAATGCTAATTCTACTCCCTGTGCAAAGTTTCAACTAAATCGGAGCAAAAAATTGGCCTCTGTGGTCATATGAGTGTAAATCGGGCGAAAGCTATATATGGGAGCTATATCTAAATCTGAACCGATTTGGCTGATATTTTGCAAGTTTTTCGAGACTCATAAAATATTCAGATGTACGGAATTTGAGGAAGATCGGTTGATATACACGTCAATTATGACCAGATCGGTGAAAAATATATATGGCAGCTATATCTAAATCTGAACCGATTTTTTCCAAAATCAATAGGGATCGTCTTTGAGCCGAAACAGGACCCTATACCAAATTTTAGGATAATCGGACTAAAACTGCGAGCTGTACTTTGCACACAAAAATACATCAACAGACAGACAGACGGACAGACAGACAGACAGACAGACGGACGGACATCGCTAAATCGACTCAGAATTTAATTCTAAGACGATCGGTATACTAAACGATGGGTCTCAGACTTTTCCTTCTTGGCGTTACAATGCAAATGCACAAACTTATTATACCCTGTACCACAGTAGTGGTGAAGGGTATAAAAAGTAAGATTTCATTAAGCTGTGGAAAATTTCGATAGAAATAATAAAATTTAACTACAAGCAAATAATTTTTTTCCAATAAAAATAAGTTAAATTTACCGTTAGTTTAACTACGGAAATTTTGCAGTTTCACCGCAATGTGGAATGCCGTTTGGAATCTACTATACAAAGGAGATCCCCAGTCATTGAGTCGGCAGCAATCAGTGATAAGAGAGAAGTTCATCACTGTGGTATCGCAATTGAGTCTGAAACGTCGGACTACCACTAACCTAACCTAACCTTGCTCCATAGCAAGATGCTCCATAAGTCAAATCTGAGTATCGGATTATATGGGGGTTTATATTAAGGGTCTATATGGATCAACATTTACATCGTAATTCCAGAACAGAACAGGTACTGACATCACATCGGATATAAATTGAGTTTCGATTTCAATCGGAGAACTGTTAAACCAACTCAGGAGGTGGTTCTGAGTCGATCGGTATATATTTTATGGGGCTTGAAATCAATATTTCTAGTAGGCACATTTTTTTTCGCAGATACCCCGAACACTATGTTACTTATGTGTGGCACTGTATTTCAACATAATATATCTTATGCGGTCTGAGAACAACATTTCGATGTGTTACACACGGAATGACGACGTGATTATATATATACACTGTTAGAAAAATATGTTTTTCATATGTTCCGATATAAACAAAATGTGTTTCGGGCACGATTTTAAACCACAATATATTTAAGTGCGAACATGTAATTTTCCTAAACTAACACTAAATGTTTGGGACATCTATGTTAATATGTTAGAATATATTATGTTTGGGGCATGAATGTTTCATAAAAAGCATATGTGTGAATACAAACATATATAAATTTACAAATTTCAACTAAACATACATATGTTGTGATATTTTATTCAAAGCGACAGAGAGAGTATAGAGAGAAATAGAGATGGAAACCGGGAGAGTTGACTAAAGATTTCAATATAACACAGCAAAAGAGTCAAAAGAGAACAATTTCTGTGAAACCGCTTGTATGTTGTTTCGGAAAACTGTTTTATGATAAGGCCAAAAATTTGATATGTTTAAGTCTAAATATTATTTAATTTGAATAAAGAGAGTATACATTCTGAACCAAGAGAATAGACATTTGAAAAACAAACAGCTTATGTTTTCGCCTTGAGAGCAGCATTTTATGTATGTGTGGACATGTGTTTTGTTTATCATTTTGGCATTATTTTTTTCTTGGTTCGTTAAAAGAAATCAGGGGTCTTCATAAAACAAACGAAAGGGCACTATACTCTTTTTAGAGTTGGGACGGTAAAATGAAATAAGGAGGAAATAGTGAAAAATTACACAGTAAAATGTAAAAAAACAAAGTTTAGTTTCTCTTTATTAAAAAGTAGTCCACGAGGAGTTGACGGACACCATCAAATATAAAAGCGGGCATTAAGTTCGACTTTTACAGCTAAAACAATTTAAAAAGTTTATTTTCTTTAAAATGAATTATTAAAGAAAAATAAAAGGAATTTTAGAGCGATGGGGTTAAATGCTAGTAAAAAACTGTTCACTCCTAAATAAATTTATGTTTATATTATAAAATTATGTATGTATGTTTATACTCGACTCCACGTTCTTCTTTTGTTAGTTTTTGAATTCCTTCCAAATTTTAAAGTTTTGTACAAAAACAGTTTTTTATTACAAGATTGTTATTTTTGCAATAAAAAATAATATTTTATCCAAAAATCATTCAATTTCGTTTATATCAAGCACTGTTACTGACTATAAATCTTTAATAACGCACATTTCGATGTTTCATTTAAAAAAATTAATATAGTATAAATATAAATGTGTAAATTAAAAAAAAAAAAAAAAACAAAAAAAAATGTTCGGTCGGAGCAGGGATTGAACCCACGACCCTTTGCATGCAAGGCAGACATGCTAACCACTGCTCCACGTGGCAAACAAATGTATGTTTCTGTTAAATAATGTTATGTTTGCATGGGCTCGTGGGCGCTGCAAACTATGCTATATAAATGTAACTTAAAACGATAATTACCTACTGGTGACTATAACAGCTACGTAGCCCAGTGGATAGTGTGTTGGCTTACAAACTGTATGGTCCTCGGTTCGATTCTCCGTGCAGGCGAAAGGTAAAATTTAAAAAATTTATAAAAGTGAATAATTTCTTCAACATTATTTGTATTACAGAGAAAGGTGCCAATAACTAAAAAATTTCGTGGAAGTGAAAATTACGAGTATGTTAGGGAATGAGCACAATCGTGTTTGGGAAAAATTCTTCCAAGCATATAATATTTTTGGCTCAAAATGCTTCCAAACATATAATATGTTCACATAAAACAAACATATTAATGTTTCGGCAGTATGCAATAATATATGTGCTTCCTGCAAAATATGTTTGGAACATATGTTAAAGAAGCGATTTTTTTTGAGGGTGTATATACCTTCCATCCTATGGTGGATGGTATAAAAAATGAGTTGAAGTCTGATTAGAATTTTTTTTTTTGGTTTATTAATATATGATGTAGTAGGGTTTCCATATGGATAATTTTCAAAAGAGAACTTTCGCTTTAAAAAAAGAGGACATTTTAACTAAAAAAGAGTTTACAATAAAAAAATTCTTTATTAAATAATTAATAATTTTATTGATGTTAAAATTAAAATAATAATAGTTTCTAATGATCGCAATTGTGTTCCGGCCTTTAATTTGTCAATAGATTTAACCCAGTAAACAATTAGTGGCGAACAATTGTGGCGAATTCCTACTAAATAAATAAAATTCCATCAATCTAGGATTTTTTTGAAATAGAGTACATAAAGAGCACTGTTAGACATAAAAATACGGCACCAAAAAAAGAGAGTGAACAAAAAGATACGAATAAAAAAGAGAACATGTTCTCTTTAAAAGAGATGTAATGGACAGCCTATGATGTAGTCTCCATATAGATCAAAACCTATAGTAATTTTCATTTGATTGTCAAGGTCATTCATTGACAGTAAAGATAAACATCAGTATGAATTAATAAAATTACGGTTAAAGCGCCAAATTATTCTAAAGTTTGTACATAGTAGGCCCCACAATTTGACAATTAAGTTTCTATCGCCCAAGTACCAGCAAATCTTTTTTAATTTCGCACCAATAATTTATTTCTTCCTATACTATTTCCAATTCATGTTACAACAATAAAGAGAACTTTATGGGAGATTCTCTGACCATATTTTATTTTATAACTTTTTTTCAATAAAATCAGTTTAGATAGCCAAGAGGTTGTAAATCATCCTGGTCATACATACATGGGAATTAATCGTTTTATTTTTCTTTGGCCATTTGAAATATGATCTTGTAGTATAATAAAATATATTTGATGTATGCCAAACCCATAGCTATTTGATAATATTAAAGAATAATTATATACTGATCGAAAGGTCAAACCAAATCAAAAACATACAACACTGTGAATTGATACAGCAAAATAATTGAAAGATTTTCCCAAATTAAGGGTTAAATTTACATCGAAGAATGCCCTTATATTTCACTTGGCAAAAAGTCTGTGGAAATCACCCTAACTTTCGAACGAAACAAGCTATCGACTTGAAACTTGTCTTAAGGATCCTCCTGGAAGAAAACATTTCTTTCCATTAATTTCGAAAATTTCTACTGCCCAATGATTTTTATACCCTCCACCATAGGATGGGGGTATATTAACTTTGTCATTCCATTTGTAACACATCGAAATATTGCTCTAAGACCATATAAAGTGGGTCTGGGTCGTGGTGAAATTCTGAGTCGATCTGAGCATGTCCGTACGTCCGTCTGTTGAAATCACGTAACTTCCGAACGAAACAAGCTATCGACTTGAAACTTGGCACAAGTAGTTGTTATTACTGTAGGTCGGATGGTATTGCCAATGGGCCATATCGGTCCACTTTTACGTATAGCCCCCATATAACCGGACCCCAAAATTTGGCTTGAGGAGCCTCTAAGAGAAGCAAATTTCATCCGATACGGCTGAAATTTGGTACATGGTGTTAGTATATGGTCTCTAACAACCATGCAAAAATTGGTCCACATCGGTCCATAATTATATATAGCCCCCATATAAACCGATCCCCCGATTTGGCTTGGGGAGCCTCTAAGAGAAGCAAATTTCATCCGATCCGGCTGAAATTTGGTACATGGTGTCAGCATATGATCTCTAACAACCATGCAAAAATTGGTCTACATCGGTCTATAATTATATATAGCCCCCATATAAACCGATCCCCAGATTTGGCTTGGCCTCTAAGAGAAGAAAATTTCATCCGATCCGGTTGAAATTCGGTACATGGTGTTAGTATATGGTATCTAACAACCAAGGAAAAATTGGTCCACATCGGTTCATAATTATATATAGCCCCCATTTGAACCGATTCCCAGATTTGGCTGGCGGAGCCTCTTGGAGGAGCAAATTTCATCCGAGTCAGTTGAAATTTGGTACATTGTACTAGTATATGGCCGTTAACAACCATGCCTAACTAGGTCCATATCGGTCTATAGTTATATATAGCCCTCAGATAAATCGATCCCCAATCTCACAAAAATTGGTCCATATCAAGTTCATAATTATTATTAGGGAGCCACCGTGGTGCAATGGTTAGCATGCCCGCCTTGCATACACAAGGTCGTGGGTTCGGATCCTGCTACGACCGAACACCAAAAAGTTTTTCAGCGGTGGATTATCCCACCTCAGTAATGCTGGTGACATTTCTGAGGGTTTCAAAGCTTCTCTAAGTGGTTTCACTGGAATGTGGAACGCCGTTCGGACTCGGCTATAAAAAGGAGGTCCCTTGTCATTGAGCTTAACATGGAATCGGGCAGCACTCAGTGATAAGAGAGAAGTTCACCACTGTGGTATCACAATGGACTGAATAGTCTAAGTGAACTTGATACATCGGGCTGCCACATAACCTAACCTAACCTAAGTTCATAATTATATATAGCCCCCATATAAGCGACCCCCATATTTCACTTCTGGCTATCTACACTGAAAAATATATTGACCTAATATGGAAGATTATGCAACTTAAATTTTAGGACTCAAAATTTACACAATGCTAAGGACAAAATTCTTTAA
Source organism: Haematobia irritans (assembly GCF_050003625.1). Classification (NCBI taxonomy): domain Eukaryota; kingdom Metazoa; phylum Arthropoda; class Insecta; order Diptera; family Muscidae; genus Haematobia; species Haematobia irritans. The sequence goes on from NC_134400.1 coordinate 168,755,922, forward strand.
AACAATGATATTTTAATTAAAAAAAAGTTTTTAATCCTTGCTTCAAAAATTATTTTCATTAAACTTAGGACACAAATCTTGAAATTTGGGTCTCTCTGGTGAAGTTGTAGATCTTTGGAATAAGGCAAATTTTCCTTAAAACAAAGAATTTTTAAATTTAAGATAAAAACGCTTCAAGTATAGGCTAAGACTTATTTTAAGGATTTGCATCTTTGGTTGAAAGTTTTTTTTAGCATTAAGAAAACTGTGTTTACTTTGAAGTACTTGGCATAATTTGGATTTTGAAATTGGAATTTGTTTGTACATAAATACCTTTATTAATATATCTCAAAAAGGAAATAAAAACTCGATGAATGAGATCTGTATCCAATTTTAATATTATTGATCCTAGATTTAAAGACAGGGAGGTCCGTAAAAATGTCTTTATTTTAAAGAAGCCGCATCTTTGGCTCGGAAACAATACCAAAATCCTTAAGGGAAGTATGTCTCAAACATTTTGTGAACTAAACGTGGGTATAAAGTTCAATCAACTTACACATGATTCAATACAAACACACATGTGAAAAAAACCTGCCTAATTCAGCGATGGAAGCACTTGGAGAGTGCAATAAAGAGATATTTCCAAACGTGCATATTCTTTTAAAAATTTTGGTCACTGCCAGTTACTCAGGTATGGAAAATACAATTTTTAAGAAAGTACAAAAAAGGTATTTTTTGAGCGGAAAGGTACTTTTTACTAAATTTCAACAAAAATTTCACTGGAAAATTATTGTCAAGAGACTAAATTTTAAAGAAAATAAAATTTTGCAAAAATTTTCTATATAAATAAAATTTTGCAAAAATTTCCTATAGAAATAAAATTTGTACAAAATTTTCAATTGAAATAAATTTTTGACAAAATTTTCTATAAAAATAAAATTTTGCAAAAATTCTATATAGAAATAAAATTTTGACAACATTTTCTACCGAAATAAAAAATCGATAATATAGAATCACATTCTTTTTTCGACTAAAACATTCTTGAAGTTCAATAAAATCCGGTTTTTGACTATGTCTTTTACAAAATCGAGATTTTCTTCCCACATGAACATGTTTGTTTTGCCATATTTGTAAAAGACTATTAGCAAATAAGGTTGATAAAGACTTTCTCAAAATATTAAAATATTTTGTCAAAGCTATTGTACCATAAATCTGATATCGACTCAAAAATGTCTACACAAAAGGTACTAAATCATTCGCGGGGGTACTACGGTACTGACCGGGGTGAAAAAGTATTGAAAAAAGTACTATAGTACTGCATTTTCCATCCCTGCAGTTACTACGTACTCATCCGAACTTTCATTTTCAACAATGAAGAGATTAAAGACGTATCTTAGAAATTCGACTAGCGAGAGTAGACTCAATGGATTGGCATTAATGTCGGTTCATCGCCGAATAAATGTGCCGACTGAAGAAGTAATTGATTTATTTGCTGCCCAAAAAGCCCGTCGGCTCAATTTAATATTATAAAAAATATTGTATGTATTGTATTGTATATTTTACCTATGCATAAATAAAATTTTCTACACATGACATTATATGAATATATTTTTGTTTAAGTTGAAAAACAGTATATACGGCCGTAATCTTATGTACCCTCCACCATGGATTGCGTAGAGATGGTTACCCACAATTGAATTACTTGAGTGGCAGCCGATAGCAAGACATCATAAAACTTCTTAACATCATCTTCTAAATTGTATTGTAGTCCATGCGGGATATATAGTAGACGAAAGAAAGGTCGATTAAATACGTATATATTCAGTTCTTGACCGGTATATATAGGGCAGAAATAATTACGAACCGATATGAACTTTTGAGCAATAATTAAAGAGCCAGAATGGAAATATGGGGGTCGCTTTTTATGGGGCCTATATACAATTATGAACACGAGTCTACCAAAAATGGCAGATTTTTTAGTGTTTGGTAGATTGGTAGAATTCTTGATGTTTTGGAATATTTTGCAAAATGGAATATTTTCCAACTACGAAATGCTTCATAAATTTTCTTTTCTATAGAAATAACATTTTGACAAAATTTTCTACAGAAATAAAATTTTGACAAAATTTTTTACAGAAATAAAATTTTGACACAATTTTCTGTAGACATAAATTTTTTACTAAATTGTGTATAGGAATTATATTTTGATTTAAATTTCCTAACGAAATAAAATGTTGACAAAATTTTCTATAGAAATAAAATGTTGACAAAATTTGCTATGACAATAATATTTTGGTAGATTATTTTTGGTTCGAGTGGCAATCGTAATTTTTCTATGATTGGAGATTAGTTTGTTTGGGGGCTATATATAATATAGGTCGATACGGACCAATTTTGGCATGGTTGTTATCGGCCATATACTAGCGAAATGTACCAAATTTCAACCGGATCGGATGAATTGTGCTCCTTCAAGAGGCTCCGGAGGTCAAATCAGGGGATAGGTTTATATGTGGGTGTAAAGATCTGTACAGTGGTCTTTTATATTTCCAAATTGCCACCAGCATAGTTTGCTTTACACAAACATTGTTGGCTGTTAACTAGGTGAAAAAATGCGCATGTGTTCTTGTCTGTAGACAGAAGTGTTTTCAGCGGTCTATCTAAATATACTAGAACCATTAGGGCTGATAACACACAGATGAGTATGCTACACATGCGTATAGTAATAATGAAGGATTTTCCACACGAAGAGATAACAGCAAACACTTAGCTATAATTAGAATAAGAAGTATTTTACTTTCTAGTATATAAGTCATTGTAAATTGTACAAAAAATTGAGTTTCCATTAAGCCATCGTGGCGAACACATCGTTTTCTTTTCTTCCTTCGCCTGTGTCTTTAATGTACAATTAGGAGTCGTTGTACAGGGGGCTATATACAATTATGAACCGATATGGACCAATTTTTACACGGTTGTTAGAGACCATATACTAACCCCACGTACCAAATTTAAACCGGATTGGATAAAATTTGCTTCTCTTAGAGGCTCCGCAAGCCAAATCTTGGGATCAGTTTATATGGGGGCTATATATAATTATGGACCGATATGGATCAATTTTTGCACGGTTGTTAGAGACTATATACCAACACCAAATATGGGGATCGGTTTATAATGGGGCTATATAGAATTATAGACCGTTGTGGACCAATTTTTGCACGGTTGTTAGAGACCATATACTAACACCATGTACAAAATTTCAGCCGGATCGGACGAAATTTGCTTCTCTTAGAGGCTCCGCAAGCCAAATATGGGGATCGGTTTATATGGGGACTATATAATTATGGACCTATGTGGACCAATTTTTCCATGGTTGTTAGAGACCATATACTAACACCATGTACCAAATTTAAGCCAGATCGGATGAAATTTGCTTCTCTTTGAGGCTCCGCAAGCCAAATCTGGGGGTCCGTTGATATGTGGGCTATACGTAAAAGTGAACCCATTGTGGCCGATTTGCAATAACATCTGACCTACACCAATAACAACTACTTGTGCCAAGTTTCAAGTCGATAGCTTGTGTCGTTCGGAAGTTTGCGCGATTTCATCAGACGTACGGACGGACATGCTTAGATCGACTCAGAATTTCAGCACGACCCAGAAACTATATGCTTTATGGGGTCTTAATATTCCGATGTGTTACAAACGGAATGACAAAGTTAATATACCCCCATCCTATGGTGGAGGGTATAAAAATAATTACGTCTAATAAATTGTCTTGAATTTATTAACCAAAATTTTATTTAAAGGGTGATACGGTCAAAATTTGGTCAATATAAACTTGACGTATTTCTTTCAATTTTGCATTAAAAAAACCTGAACACCCCTCATTTTGAAGGTGTGCGTTTGTGTGTAGAATGTTGCTCCTATTTTGATTTTGGAATTCACTCTTCAGTTGTCAAAATGCCGTCCAAGCAAGAAGAGCAGCGTATCAAAATTTTGCTCGCGCATCGCGAAAATCCGATCTACTCGCACGCAAAGCTGGCAAAATCGCTAAAAGTTGCCAAATTAACCGTTACAAATGTAATTAAAGTGTTTGGGGAACGTTTGTCGACAACCAGGAAGTCTGGATCGGGGGGAAATCGAAAACCGGAAGCCGCTGAGACGACAAAGAGAGTTGCCAGTAGTTTCAAGCGAAACCCTAACCTCTCTCTCCGAGATGTCGCAAATAAGCTGGGTGTATCGTCTATCGTAACCGTGCATCGAGCCAAAAAACGAGCCGGACTATCGACTTACAAGAAGGTAGTGCCTCCAAATCGCGATGATAAACAAAATACGACGGCCAAAGCGCGATCCCGGAGGCTGTACACGACGATGCTGACGAAGTTTGACTGCGTGGTAATGGACGACGAAACCTACGTCAAAGCCGACTACAAGCAGCTTCCGGGACAGAAATTTTATACGGCAAAAGGAAGGGGAAAGTAGCAGATATTTTCAAGCACATAAAACTGTCAAAGTTCGCAAAGAAATATCTGGTTTGGCAACCATCTGTACCTGTGGCTTGAAAAGCAGCATTTTCATAGCTTCCGGAACTGTCAACCAAGAAATTTATGTGAAAGAGTGTTTGAATAAACGTCTGCTGCCTTTCCTGAAGAAACACGGTTGTTCCGTACTGTTTTGGCCGGATTTGGCATCTTGCCATTACGGTAAAAAGGCCATGGAGTGGTACGCCGCCAACAACGTGCAGGTGGTTCCCAAGGACAAGAACCCTCCCAACACGCCAGAGTTCCGCCCAATTGAGAAATGCTGGGCTATTGTTAAGCGGAACCTAAAGAAGACCAAAAAAACTGCTAAGGACGATCAGCAGTTCAAGGCAAACTGGCTTTCTGCGGTGAAGAAGGTGGACAAGGTGGTTGTACAAAATCTGATGGCAGGTGTCAAGCGTGAGGCTCGGCAATTCGGATTTGGAAAAGCGAAAGCCTAACTGAATATTTTTCCTGAATTTTATACTAATTGAACTTGAAAAAGAAATTTAATTTCATTTTTTAAATAAACGATTTTACCGATTCACACGTGTTTTCCCTTGACCAAATTTTGACCGTATCACCCTTTATTTTTGTTATATCCGCGTTGGGTTTAAATATTCTAAAATTACACTATCATGCATATCAAGTCAATACCAATATTTAATATACTTTGTCTCTTCTGTAAATAATAGAAAGCATTGTTTAGCAAGTGCCTTTTCCAATTGAATTTCAAACAGCCGACCGATTAGCTTAAAGCCTCTAATGAAATATGTACACCCATATAAGAGCGCAAAGCAACATTCTAAACCGTCTTAGTCTCTTTCAGAAATCCACAATGTTGAGTGAGACAGATTCCACGTCACATCTTTGAAAATTAAATATCATATATGTCATCAAAGTGATTTTTTATTTAAGTAGGAAAAACATAAACTCTTTGGACGAGAAAATTAAATTAAATCTCAAAGCAAAAATCGCATATGAACTTCAATAGCAAGACCGGGAGATGGCTATAAAGATCGTATTAATTGAAATAAATAAGAAGAACATAAAGAAATATTGCGGAAGTGTTAATTAAAATCTTCAACGTGATATTTGTCTCCAGAATAATGTAGCTGTTACTCATTTCTGGATACATGACACAAAGAATATTTAAGCCAAATTGAATTGCGTTTGAGATATTGATCATCATAATTTGTTAATTTTTTGCACAAAATAGTGACCAGATTTTTATGCATAAAATTTTAATTCATTTCCCATCGAAAAAATGTAGTCGTCTTAAAATGTAATATTATTGCAAACTACCATACCATACAATGATTATGATCCATCAATTGTCATTTGTTGAAAGTCTTTAATAAATTATGAAAGATGCAACTAAACAGTTATGATAGAGCTAAATTAAGGTCAGACCGATAATATGATATTCGACGCTCACTGCAACTGAAAGATGTTATAAGGAAGAACTTTTTTCTACAATTTACCGGTAATAAAATCGTAGCCAAAAAAGAAATAAAATGTTTCTTTTTGGAACCGGAAGTCGAAATACTTTTCAAATAATTATTTCAAAATTTCTATTATTTCATTTGTTGGTGTTGTTTTTTAAACAAATTCAGAAAATTTTAATCTATTGGTAAAACTGCGTAAACCAAAAGATGATAAACCACATATAAAGAACTTCTTGTAAAATGAAAATTAAGTCATATTTTGGATTTATAAGAACCACTTTTGTTCGAATTTTAGATGAATCATAAACATTTCGTGTAAGTGTGCAAGAAAATTATGAAATAACGCCTTGATTTAAAATCTAAAATCCATTATTCAACTGATTAGAAGAAGTAAAATCTGGAAATTTCACTTCCCGTTTCATGCAATTTTCATGATCAGTGCGCCTCCTATACTCTCAAGAAGTGAAATCGGTCTATACACACAAACAAATTCTGATTCAATCACGAAATTAATTAATCCAATCCAATGTTTTAATTGGCGTGTCTTCAATCACGAAAATGATAGTATCAATAACAGTTTTAATAGGGTATACATTTTTTTTGATTAAAAATCAACTGATTTGTGTGATACCGATACACACCTATTTATGGTCCTAAAATACGACTAGATTTCTAATTTCAGGAAAATAGATAGAAAATACGCCCCAGAAGAAAAATCGGAAGATCGTTCTATATGTGAGCTATACCAAAACATTAACCGCTAGGCTCCATTTTCAGCACACCTCTTTGTGGTCCCCAAATACTTCTAGATTTACAATTTCAGGTAAATCGGATTGAAAATTCGATTTCTAAATGCCCAAGAAGTAAAATTGGGAGATCGGCCTATATGGAGGCTATACCAAAACATGGGGCGATGCATCTCATTTTCGACACACCTAGAAGCCCAAGACCCCAAATCGGGGGATCGATTTATATGGGGGCTATATCAAAACCTGGACCGATATAGCCCATCTTCGAACTTGAACTGCCTGCAAAGAAAACAAGTATATACGGCCGTAAGTTCGGCCAGGCCGAATCTTATGTACCCTCCTCCACGGATTGCATAGAAACTTCTACGAAAGATTGTCATCCACAATCGAATTACTTGGGTTGTGGTATCTTAAAACTTCTTAACATCGTTTTCTAAATTGTGAGTTAGTCCATACGTTGTATACATTAGACAAAAAAGTTATGTATAGGTAAGTCTAATAATAATTACGAATTGAAATATGGGGGTAGCTTATATGGGGGCAATATAGAATTATGAATTTGATATGGACCAATTTTTGTGTGATTGGGGATCGATTTATCTGAGGGCTATATATAACTATAGACCGACATGGACCTAATTAGGCATGGTTGTTAACGGTCATATACACAATGTACCAAATTTCAACTCACTCGGATGAAATTTGCTCCTCCAAGAGGCTCCAAAACCAAATCTCGGGATCGGTTTATATGGGGCTATATATGATTATGGACTGATCTGGACCAGTTTTGGCATGGTTGTTAAATATCCTATACTACCACCACGTACCAAATTTCAACCAGATCGGATGAATTTTGCTTCTCCAAAAGGCAACGGAGGTCAAATCTGGGGATCGGTTTATATGGGGCTATATATAATTATGGACTGATATGAACCAATTCCTGCATGGTTGGTGGATACCACATACTAACATCACGTACCAAATTTCAACCGAATCGAATGAATTTTGCTCTTCCAAGGAGCTACGGAGGTCAAATCTGGGGATCGGTTTATATGGGGCCTATATATAATTATTGACCGATTTCGACCAATTTTTGCATGGGTGTTTGCGGCCATATATTAACACCACGTACCAAATTTAAACTGAATCAGATGAATTTTGGTCTTCCAAGAGGCTCCGGAGGTCAAATCTGGTGATCGGTTTATATGAGGGCTATATATAATTATGGACCGATGTGGACCAATTTTGCATGGTCATTAGAGACCATATACTAACACCATATACGAAATTTCAGCCGGATCGGATGATATTTGCTTCTCTTAGAGGCTCCGCAAGCCAAATCGGGGGATCGGTTTATATGGGGGCTATTTATAATTATGGACCGATATGGACCAATTTTTGCATGGTTGTTAGAGACGATATACTAACACCATGTACCAAATTTCAGCCGGATCGGATGAAATTTGCTTCTCTTAGAGCATTCGCAATCAAAATTTGGGGGTCCGTTTGTATGGGGGCTATACGTAAAAGTGGACCGATATGACCCATTTGCAATACCATCCGACCTACATCAATAACAACTACTTGTGCCAAGTTTCAAGTCGATAGCTTGTTTCGTTCGGAAGTTAGCGTGATTTCAACAGACGGACGGACGGACATGCTCAGATCGACTCAGAATTTCACCACGACCCAGAATCTATATATACTTTATGGGGACTTAGAACAATATGTCGATGTGTTACAAACGGAATGACAAAGTTAATATACCCCCATCCTATGGTGGAGGGTATTAAACCGAAGGTTATCAAATAAATATTGGGTACGTTCTTGACATTTGAACGGGAAGGGGGACCTCATCCGATTTGCTTGAAATTAACAGAGTTCGTGTGTGGAAGTTATGAAATTAATGTACCTGATAATTGGGCGGGTATTTGCTAAAATTCTACAAAAAATGCTAGATTTTTTACTGTTTGGTAGAATCCTTGATGTTTTGGTAGAGTTAACAAAATATTCCTCTCCATCAATAGGTAAAAATTTTCTATAGAAATAAAATTGGGACAAAATTTTCTATAGAAAAACAAAAATCGAAGATTTGACAGTGGCAAAGGAAAAGAGATATGTTTGTACAAATTTATTTCAGCAAAGGCCGGCTATCATAAACCTTTTTTTCGGAAGGTTCAAGTGTGGTTCACTTTGGGTTTAGTTAACTGCCTGAATTTATTCTAATAATTGGTTGATAGTTTTGCTTCAAGTAGAAGATGCTGATAAGGTATGTGGTAATTCCGAAACGTGCGTCCATCCAACCATCTTGCAGTCTATGGGGCTTTGCCCAAATAAATTTGACAAACATTATTCTTCTCTGTTGGTTAAGCTACACTTGTAGTTTAGTCAATGCATTGTTTAAAGCTGAAATTACAAACGACAGAATGATTGAAGAATAAACCAACAATAATAAAACAAAACGAAAAAAAAAACATTGACAAAATTCTCTCTAGCATTTTTCTATAGGAATAAAATCACTATAGAAGTTAAACATTGAAGCATTTTTCTCTAAGAATAAAATGATTGCAAAATTTTCAATAGAAATTCTATTCTATACACCGAAAGAAAATCCGTAGTTAAACTAACACTAAATTTAACTTATTTTTATTGCAAAAAAATTATTTGTCTGTGGTCAACTTGTATTATTTTTTTCGAAAATTTCCACAGCCCCATGAAATTGTGCTTTTTTCAAGTATGTCACAAACATTTTATGAACTAAACGTGGGTATAAAGTTCAATGACCATACCGGACTATAGCCAAAGCAAAAGATAATTTTCGTACAATTCCCAAAAAACGGAAGAAGGAACTACGGTAAAATGGTCATGATTTGGCGCCAATGATTTTTATACCATCCATCATAGGTATATTAACTTTGTCATATTATATATTAACTTTGTCATTCCGTTTGTAGCACATCGAAATATTGTTCTAAGACCCATAAAGTATATATATTCTGGGTCGTTGTGAAATTCTGAGTCGATCTAAGCATGTCCGTCCGTCGGTCCGTCTGTTGAAATCACGGTAACTTCCGAACGACACAAGCTATCGACTTGCAACTTGGCACAAGTAGTTGCTATCAGGGTTGATAAAGTTGACACTTTTGTGTTTTTTTTATACATTTCGACGGGCAAAAGCACCGTGGCACGACCGCGAGCTATTTGGTACTTTTTCATCACAATTACTCTATATAGAGTTATTCTGCCCTAAATACGAACGTTTCTCAGGTTTCAACTCATCTCTAAAAATTATAAATAGCGGACATTGAAGAAATACAAAAATACAAAAGCATATTCCAAAATGAGGATATTTTATTTTTTATTACAGGATCTAAACATTTTTGAGAGGAATATTGTCTATATCACATTCGTACGCAAATGTTTCCGCCACAATGAGGAACAGAGTATTATAAGATAGTGCCTATATTTGAAACGCCCAGAAGGAGACGAAATACACACATGGTGTCTTAAGCAATAATGCTTAGAGCCGGCAACTGAGCCGATTGCCACAGTTGGTAGAATTCTAAAAAAATGGTAAAGTTTTTACTGTTTTGTAGATTGGTAGAATTCTTGATATTGGTAGATTTTGAAAAGAGATACTTCGTCATAAATATTCTATTGAAATAAAAATTTTCTGTAGAAATAAAATTTCGTCAAAATTTTCTATGTTATAGAAATAAAAGTATGACAAAATCTTCTATGGAAATAAATCTTTGACAAAATTTTCCATAGAAATAAAAATTTGACAAAATTTTCTACAGAAATAAAATTTCATCAAAATGTTCAATAGAAATAAAAGTAAGAAAAAATCTTCTATGGAAATAAAATTTTGACAAAATTTTATATAGAAATAACATTTTGACAAAATTTTCTATAAGAATAAAATTGTTCCTATAGAAAATAAATTTTGATAAAATTTTCTATAGAATAAAAATGGGACACCATTTTCTATGGAAATAAAATTTTGATAAATTTTTTTATAGAAATAAATTGACAAAATAAGTTAATTTTTAGAAAATCTAAAAAAATTGTCCCAATCGGATTAGATTTAAATATACGTTTACTTTTACAGTAGTCTTTATATTATATAATTTTAGCACTTTTTGACTTTGAAAAGTACATTTTTAACACATTTTTAGTACTTTTTCGACAACATCATTTATCATCCCTGGTTGCTATTGATGCAGGTCGGACGGTATTGCAAATGGGCCATATCGGTCCACTTTTACGTATAGCTCCCATATAAACCGGTCCCCACATTTAGATTTCGGAGCCTCTAAGAGAAGCCAATTTCATCCCATCCGGCTGGAATTTGTTACATGGTCCATATGCAACAATTGGTCCATATTGGTCCATATTATATATAGCCCCAATATTAACCGATCCCCAGATTTGGCTTGCGAAACCTCATGGATGACCAAAATTCGTCCGATTCGGTTGAAATTTAGTATGTGATGTTAGTATATAGTCTCTGACAACCATGCAGGAATTGGTCCATATCGGTCCATAATTATATGTAGCCCCCATATAAACCGATCTCCAGATTTGACCTCCGGAGCCCCTTGGAAGAGCAAAATTCACCCGATCCGGTTTGGTACGTGGTGTTAGTATATGGTCTCTAGAAACCATGTAAAAATTGGTCCATACCGGTCTTAATTATATATAACCCCCATTTAAACCGATCCCCAGATTTGACCTCCGCAGCTATTGCAGGAGCAAAATTCATCCGACCCGGTTGAAATTTGGTACGTGGTAAAATTTGGTACATTGCGCTAGTATATATACTCTTGTAGTTTAGTCAACGCAATGGTTTTAAAGCTGAGATCAAAACAACAAATATGATGGAAGTACAAACCAACAATAAAAAACAAATAAAAATTATTACTATAGAAAATTTTGTCGAAATTTTATTACTATAGAACATTTTGTCAAAATTTTATTACTAAAGAAAAATTTGTCAAAATTTTATTACTAAAGAAAATTTTGTCAAAATTTTAATACTATAGAAAATTTTGTCAAAATTTTATTTCTATAGAAAATTTTGTCAACATTTTATTTCTATAGAAAATTTTGTCAAATTTTAGTGCTATAGAAAATTTTGTCAAAATTTTATTTCTATAGAAAATTTTGTCAAAATTTTATTTCTATAGAAAATTTTGTCAAACTGAATTATTAACGTATTTAATTGGCCTTTTTTTATACCCACCACCATAGAATGGTGACGGGGTATAATAAGTTTGTCATTCCGTTTGTAACGCATCGAAATATCGATTTCCGACTATATAAAGTATATATATTCTTGATCAGGGAGAAATTCTAAGACGATATAAGCATGTCCGTCTGTCCGTCTGTCTGTCTGTCTGTCTGTCTGGCTGTCTGTTGTAATCACGCTACAGCATTCAATAATGGAGCTATCGTCCTGAAATTTGGCACAGAATCGTCTTTTGTCTGCGCGCAGGTCAAGTTCGAAGATGGGCTATATCGGGCCATGTTTTGGTATAGCCCCCATATAAACCGACCTCCCGATTTGGGGTCTTTCGCTTATAGAAACCGTAGTTTTCATCCAATTTGCGCGAAATTGAAAATCTAGAGGTATTTTGGGACCTTGAAGAGGTGTGCCAAAAATGGTGAGTGTCGGTCCATGGTTTGGTATAGCCCCCATATAAACCGACCTCCCGAATTGGGGTCTTTCGCTTATAGAAACCGTAGTTTTCATCCAATTTGCGCGAAATTGAAAATCTAGAGATATTTTGGGACCTTGAAGAGGTGTGCCAAAAATGGTGAGTGTCGGTCCATGTTTTGGTATAGCCCCCATATAAACCGACCGTAGTTTTTATACAATTTGCCTGAAATTGGAAATTTAGAGGTATTTTTGGGCCATAAAGAGGTGTGCCGAAAACGGTTAGTATCGGTCGGTATTTTAGTATAGCCCCCATAAGAACGATTTCCCGATTTAACTCCTTAGGTTTCTAGAAACCGTAGTTTTTATCCGATTTGCCTGAAATTGTAAATATTCTCGTATTTAAGGCTCACAAAAACGTGTATCGGATTAAGTTTTTATCGGTCCATTTGGTAATGCCTCCATATAGACCAATTTCACTTCTTGTGAGTATAGAAGGCGCACTGATCATGAAAATTGCTTGAAACTCAATGTAAAATTTCCAGATTTTATTTTTCGGGTGAAAATATACAGATTTAAAATTTCAAATCAAGACGTTATTTTATAATTTTCTTGTACACTTACAAGAGATGTTAATGATTCCTCTAAAACTCAAACAAAAATGGTTCTTATAAATCCAGAATCTGATATAGTCCTCATAGGTGAAATCTTTAAATTTATCTTCGGGAAGTGTCCTCAAGTCCTCAAGCCCTCCTGAAATTTCAAAGGAAATCCTAATATTTGGTTCATGGTGGTGGGTATTTAAGATTTGGCCCGGCCGAACTTACTGCTGTATATACTTGTTTTGTTTAATATATACCCCGTATGGACTAACTTACAATTGAGAACGCGGTGTTAAGAAGTTTTAACATACCTTGCCATCGGCAAGTGTTACCGCAACCCAAGTAATTCTATTGTGGATGCCAGTCTTTAGTACAAGTTTCTACGCTATCAATGGTGGAGGATACATAAGATTCGGCGTGGCCGATCTTACAGCCGCATATACTAGTTTTGTCAAATATATTCCCCGTATGGACTAACATACAATTTAGAAGTCGATGTTAAGAAGGTATAAGATACCTCGGCAAGTGTTACCAAACTCCAAGTAATTCGATTGTGGATGACAGTCTTTAATAGAAGTTTCTACGCAATCCATGGTGGAGGGCACTAAAGATTCGGCCTGGCCAAACTTATATACTTGTTTTCTTTACTTTTAGTTCATTTCTTCTATGAAAGGGTGTCATTTTGTGAGAGAAACGCTTTGGTTTTAACAACGCTTTGTGAAAATCTCAAAATTTTGAGTACAATTTAGTTCAATTCTGAAACGATGTAGTTCATTCTTCCTATGAAACAGTTAACTTGTTTGTTCTGTGTAGAAAGTTTTTTAAGTACACTCAAAGAACAGTTAAGTCACCAGAATAGAAAATTTTGGTTCATTTTAGAAAATTTTTACTAAACTGAAATGACGAACGCAGATGTCACGCCGAATTCACAAAAAAAGGTAAATATTTTTCGATAAATTCAAAAAAATTTATTAGACATAATTAATTTTTTTCTCTTGTTAAATATAATTTCGTAGTTTGAAGAAAAAAATAGTAATTCAAAATTGCAAAACTTTCTATAGAGCCATACGAAGTTCAAGATGGGTGCATTATTGGTAAAATGTACAAATATTTAGAAGTTCTGAACTATTTGGTGGGAGACACGAATTTATTTAATCTTTATGCGTCATTTGTGTATAATTTTTTCCTATGTTTTGGTTAATTTAACTAGCGTACACAAAAAAATAATTTACTGCATTTTAATGTAATAATAGATGTCTGAGTATATTGTATATGAATTTGAGTTTGTTATACCATAGAGTCTTTCTAAATTGTAGCTATGCATAATCATATTTGGCCTGTACTTGGCTTTTCGATTATGAAATAAAAATATATGAAATGAAATGAAACTTTTTCAAAACTTAATAATTCCATGGACTACAATAGAATTAAATTGGCTTTAGTACCATATAGGGTTCACTTTTTTTTTTTTTTGAGTGTATACAGACAAATTATTATGCTCAATAGGTCGTGAATGTTTTGATTCTTTCTGTTATTTATTGAAGATTTCCTAATTTCAAATCCATAATAGGTAGCCTTTTTGATTGAACTAAGTTGAAATAAACACTATTCTCGATTGTTTTAAAATTAATGTCCATTTAGTATTTTTTAATTTATAAATTAAACGTCATGTTAAGCCGTAAAGTATTGCAACACAGTTGAGTGAATAGCATGCTTGAAATAAATTCACTGTCATATGAAATTTCAAAATCGTATTTGCATTTCAAATTTAGATTTCTACACAAATTAAAGCACTTTATCACGAATATAAACAAAAAAACACGAAATAATAATAGCAGATTTACAGAACATAGAGATACGCTTGTTTGTATTATGAAATTAATATTTGTCGATTTTTTTATGTGTGTTATTTTCTTTGTTTAATTATAATTATTATTTAGTGGGCAAAATCGGGAATTATGAAAAATATAAATAAAAGAAAAACACTTTTTGACATTTTTGTTTTCTTTTTTTTTTTGCCTCAATTCATTATATTTTTTTTTTCACTAGACACTATTGATTTAGTTTTTTTTTTTTAATTTTTTTTTATTTCACCATTAACATTGATATTGTTGGAGGGTATTTGGTATAGGCCACAGCTTGGTACAACAGACCCAAGACATTTATTTGCTCTTCTGCCTACTATCACGATCAAATAAACTGGCAAAAGCCTTGTACTTTCGTTGGCGGTACTTATGTACACATGTATATGTGTATGTATGCGTTTGCTCATATATATAATGATGATCTTCATTAAATTTAATATTTTTAAATTACACTTTAAATGACACTTTACTACTACTACTGTTGTCGGCCTATCTATTTACCCGTATCGTAGATGCTTTCGTTCTGTGGGGGTGCTTTCAATTCTAAAACAAGCAAATGTAGCAGCCTCATCAATTGAAACGGCTGGCCCTTTATTTCAACACAGACTGACTGAAATATTTTCCACACTTTTTTCACACTATTAGCACAAAAACTCCAGATTCTAATGGAGGATAAGGAATATCAACCGCACGATCGAAATGCTAAAACACGACTGATAAGCTCGTTTACATTAAAATTAAGTCAAACCAAATGTGGTGAAGAGAACCCCAGCAACCCCTCAGATGCAAGTGATAGCTGAAAGTTTAACACGAAAGATAAGTGGATGGGAAAAAAGAAATAATCGCATGCTACTAAAAAATGAAAACCAGGTAATAAGGTGGAAATGAAGAGCTTCACATTTTGTAAATTTAGTTGCGATGAGATTATCATCATTTTTATACCCTCCACCATAGGATGGGGGGTATATTAACTTTGTCATTCCGTTTGTAACACATCGAAATATTGCTCTAAAACCCCATAAAGTATATATATTGTGGGTCGTGGTGAAATTCTGAGTCGATCTGAGCATGTCCGTCCGTCCGTCTGTTGAAATCACGCTAACTTCCGAACGAAACAAGCTATCGACTTGAAACTTGGCACAAGTAGTTGTTATTGATGTAGGTCGGATGGTATTGCAAATGGGGCATATCGGTCCACTTTTACGCATAGCCCCCATATAAACGGACCCCCAAATTTGGCTTGCGATTGCTCTAAGAGAAACAAATTTCATCCGATCCGGTTGAAAGTTGGTACATGGTGTTAGTATATGGTCTCTAATGACCATGCAAAAATTGGTCCACATCGGTCCTTAATTATATATAGCCCCCATGTAAACCGATCATCAGATTTGACGTCCGGAACCTCTCGGAAGACCAAAATTCATCTGATTCAGTGGAAATTTGGTACGTGATGTTAGTATATGGTATCCAACAACCATGCAGGAATTGGTTCATATCAGTCCATAATTATATATAGCCTCCATATAAACCGATCCCCAGATTTTTGGAGAAGCAAAATTCATTCGATCTGGTTGAAATATGGTACGTGGTGGTAGTATATGATATTTAACATCCATGCCAAAAGTAGTCCATATCATTCCATAATCATATATACTCACAATTTAGAAAACGATGTTAAGAAGTTTTAAGATACCACAACCCAAGTAATTCTATTGTGGATGACAGTCTTTCGTAGAAGTTTCTACGCAATCCATGGTGGATGGTACATAAGATGCGGCCTGGCCGAACGTACGGCCATATATGGTATACTTGTTTTTTCTCACCTTTGGGCTAATTAGGGGTGGTAATTAGAACAAGACGCTAACTAGGAAAATAACCCAACAATTTCTCAATTTCAAGCTGCTAGCTTAAAAAGAAATATTTGTACATGGTCAAAGTGAAGAAATTTTATCGCATACTACAAATGGGGCATATCGGTCCACTTTTACGCATAGCCTCTATATAAACGGACCCCCAAATTTGGCTTGCGATTGCTCTAAGAAAAGCAAATTTCATCCGATCCGTCTGAAATTTGGTACATGGTGTTAGTATATGGTCTCTAACAACCATGCAAATTATATATAGCCCCCATATAAACCGATCACCAGATTTGACGTCCGGAGCCTCTCGGAAGACCAAAATTCATCTGATTCAATTGAAATTTGGTACGTGGTGTTAATATATGGCCTCAAACACCCATGCAAAACTTAGTCGAAGTCGGTCAATAATTATATATAGCCCCCATGTAAACCGATCATCAGATTTGACCTCCGGAGCCCCTTGGAAGAGCAAAATTCATCCGATCTGGTTGAAATTGATGTCGTGATGTTAGTATATGGTATCCAACAACCATGCAGGAATTGGTTCATATCAGTCCATAATTATATATAGCCTCCATATAAACCGATCCCCAGATTTGACCTCTGGTGCCTTTTGGAGAAGCAAAATTCATTCGATCTGGTTGAAATATGGTACGTGGTGGTAGTATATGATATTTAACATCCATGCCAAAAGTAGTCCATATCATTCCATAATCATATATACTCACAATTTAGAAAACGATGTTAAGAAGTTTTAAGATACCACAACCCAAGTAATTCTATTGTGCATGACAGTCTTTCGTAGAAGTTTCTACGCAATCCATGGTGGATGGTACATAAGATTCGGCCTGGCCGAACGTACGGCCATATATGGTATACTTGTTTTTTCTCACCTTTGGGCTAATTAGGGGTGGTAATTAGAACAAGACGCTAACTAGGAAAATAACCCAACAATTTCTCAATTTCTCAAGCTGCTAGCCAGTGCTGCCGCTACTACTTCAATCGAAGTATTTTGCTTCATTTTCACAAAATTTACTTCGTCACTCCTTCTTCCAAAAATCTGTTTCACTTTTTGTTCTGCTTCAAATTTTAAAATTTGTTTCCCATATTACCTAATTGTTTTTCCTATGCCTTTAATTACGATGAACATAGCGGTTTTAATCATTGAATTATTAACCGATGTGGACCAATTTTTGCATAGTTGTTAGAGACCATATACTTACACCATGTACCAAATTTCAGCCGGATCGGATAAAATTTGGTTCTCTTAGAGGCTCCGCAAGCCAAATCGGGGGAACAGTTTATATGGGGGCTATATATAATTATGGACCGATGTGGACCAATTTTTGCATGGTTGTTAGAGATCATATGCTGAAACCATGTACCAAATTTCAGCTGGATCGGATGAAATTTGCTTCTCTTAGAGTCCCCGCAAGCCAAATTTGGGGGTCCGTTTATATGAGGGCTATACGTAAAAGTGGTCCGATATGGCCCATTTGCAATACCATCCGACCTACATCAATAACAACTACTTGTGCCAAGTTTCAAGTCGGTAGCTTCTTTAGTTCAGAAGTTTGCGTGATTTCAACAGACGGACGGACATGCTTAGATCGACTCAGAATTTCACCACGACCCAGAATATGTATACTTTATGAGGTCTTAGAGCAATATTTCGATGTTACAAACAGAATGACAAAGTTAATATACCCCCATCTTATGTTGGAGGGTATAATAAAATGAATTCTATTGTTTTGTTTTCAAAAATGTATGCTACTTCAATTTTATTCAATCTACTCCACTTTTTTCCAAAATCTACTTCACTCAATTTTTCACTAGCGGCAGCACTGCTGCTAGCTTAAAAAGAAATATTTGTACATGGTCAAAGTGAAGAAATTTTATCGCATACTACAAATTGGGCATATCGGTCCACTTTTACGCATAGCCTCCATATAAACGGACCCCCAAATTTGGCTTGCGATTGCTCTAAGAAAAGCAAATTTCATCCGATCCGGCTGAAATTTGGTACATGGTGTTAGTATATGGTCTCTAACAACCATGCAAATTATATATAGCCCCCATATAAACCGATCACCAGATTTGACGTCCGGAGCCTCTCGGAAGACCAAAATTCATCTGATTCAATTGAAATTTGGTACGTGGTGTTAATATATGGCCTCAAACACCCATGCAAAACTTGGTCGAAGTCGGTCAATAATTATATATAGCCCCCATGTAAACCGATCATCAGATTTGACCTCCGGAGCCCCTTGGAAGAGCAAAATTCATCCGATCTGGTTGAAATTGATGTCGTGATGTTAGTATATGGTATCCAACAACCATGCAGGAATTGGTTCATATCAGTCCATAATTATATAGCCTCCATATAAACCGATCCCCAGATTTGACCTCTGGTGCCTTTTGGAGAAGCAAACTTCATCCGATCTGGTTGAAATATGGTACGTGGTGGTAATATATGATATTTAACATCCATGCCAAAAGTAGTCCATATCATTCCATAATCATATATAGCCCCCATATAAACCGATCCCGAGATTTGGTTTTGGAGCCTCTTGGAGGAGCAAATTTCATCCCAGTCAGTTGAAGTTTGGTACATTGTGCTAGTATATGGCCGTTAACAACCATGCCTAACTAGGTCCATATCGGTCTATAGTTATATATAGCCCTCAGATAAATCGATCCCCAATCACACAAAAATTGGTCCATATCAAGTTCATAATTGTATATAGCCCCCATATTTCAATTCTGGCTACCTACGTACCGCGCAAAAGTCCATATCGATTCGTAATTATTTGTGGATATACCTACACATACCTTTTTTGTCTAATATATACCACGTGTGGACTAACTCACAATTTAAAAAACGATGTTAAGAAGTTTTAAGATACCACAACCCAAGTAATTCGATTGTGGATGACAGTCTTTCGTAGAAGTTTCTACGCAATCCATGGTGGAGGGTACATAAGATTTGGCCTGGCCGAACTTACGGCCATATATGTTATACTTGTTTTTTTTTTTCTCACCTTTGGGCTAATTAGGGGTGGTAATTAGAACAAGACGCTAACTAGGAAAATAACCCAACAATTTCTCAATTTCAAGCTGCTAGCTTAAAAAGAAATATTTGTACATGGGCAAAGTGAGGAAATTTTATCGCATACTACAAACAATTTAAACAGGCGTTGAGGATGAAACTTACCAAGAGTTTTAAATTTTGTGAATTTATTGGCGATCAGATTATTTTCGTTTTCTTAAGAATTTATAAAGCCAACTTGACCCTAATCAAAGAAAATGTTCTTGCATGTACACTGAAAAAAAAAGCATACTCGGTTCCAAAGATTTTGTCTTTACTTTAAAAAATTTGGTATTGATTTCGGGCCAAAGAAGCGGAGAATACAAGTAAGGATACTTTTAAGACACAATTCTCTTTTAAATTTAGGTTTTGTGTACTTGCTTCTAGGAAGCAAATTTTAATTTTTCGCTTTCCCAGCTTTTTTTCTTCATATGCTATCAAAGACCATTAAAAACGAGTTAACGGCAACTTTATTTTCCAAATTAAGACTCGACTTCCAGTAGAAATTATGCTATGTTTGAAGTAAAAAACTTCTTTAAAATAAAGTTTTGAAAAGCATGTCCTATATTTGAACGATTTTTTGCTTTGTAGTCAAGATGCAAAAAGACAACAAATTTAAAGACAATTTCATTAAATTTAAAGATTTTTTTCTGAATTATTAAAGTCAAGTTGACCTTAGCCCAAACATTTTTTCTTTCATGTTATGATACGAATTTCTAAGTGAAATCACTTAATTATAAGGACAATACGACTTCATTGAAAAGTTTATCGACTTTTGGACAAGGAAAAAAGCTTTGTGTTAGAGAAATGTGTCTTCTATGGTAAGCAAAATTTAAATTCGTATTTTAAAGACATGAAATCTTTGACCTCACGACAATATTTTTTTCAGTGTAATAACACGTAAGGAAAGTCTAAAGTCGGGTGCATATTATACCCTGCAACTTGCAGATCCGCATTTTCGATACCATATTAAATCCGTCAAACGTGTTGTGTGGTATCTATAAAGGTTTTTGTTCCCATATACATATATTTAAATTTTAAAATTTTACGAATATACGAAAAGTCTACGAAATATTCTATATTAATTTTTCTTCGTACAAGTTTCGTACTTTTTGCGAAACTTTCTTCAAATTTCATGATTTTTGTGAGGAAGTTTTTGCGAATATTTTACGAAACATTCTGCGTCAAAATTTATTCATAAAAATTACGAAACATTTTCTTTAAAATAACGAAGAAGTTTCATTGAAGTTGTAAAATTCCGTTCGCGACATCAAATTGCCTCTGATAATGTTCTTGGGTGCATTCCTTTATTCTATTTTTTTATGCATGTCTATGCTCCTTCAATTGGGTGATAGCGCGCTATGACTAAAAGTGAAGCAATAAAATTAAAAATCATTCAAAAACTCAAGATGTAAAGTAGTGATGACATTTTTCACACTTGTTACTACAGCCAAATGCCCTTTCGACTATAAGTTTTATACCCACCACCATAGAATGGTGACGGGGGTATAATAAGTTTGTCATTCCGTTTGTAACACATCGAAATATCGATTTCCGACTATATAAAGTATATATATTCTTGATCAGGGAGAAATTCTAAGACGATATAACGATGTCCGTCTGTCCGTATGTCTGTCTGTCTGTCTGGCTGTCTGTCTGTCTGTTGTAATCACGCTACAGTCTTCATTAATGAAGCAATCGTGCTGAAATTTTGCACAAACTCGTCTTTTGTCTGCAGGCAGGTCAAGTTCGAAGATGGGCTATATCGGTTCAGGTTTTGATATAGTCCCCATATAAACCGACCTCCCGATTTGGGGCCTTGGGCTTATAGAAACCGTAGTTTTTATCCAATTTGCCTGAAATTGAAAATCTAGAGGTATTTGAGGACCATCAAAAGGTGTGCCGAAAATGGTCCGTATCGTTCCATGTTTTGGTATAGCCCCCATATAGACCGATCTCCCTATTTTAAATCTTGGGTTTATAGAATCCGTGGTTTATATACAATTTGCCTGAAATTGGAAATTTATAGGTATTTTAGGTCCATAAAGAGGTGTGCCACAAATGGTGAGTATCGGTCCATGTTTTGGTATAGCCCCCATATAGACCGATATCCCGAGTTTACTTCTTAGGCTTCTAGAATCCGAAGTTTTTATCCAATTTGCTTTAAATTGGAAATCTAGAGGTATTTTCGGCCCACAAAGAGGTGGGCCGAAAATACCTCTAGATTGAAAACGGTGAGTATCGGTCTATCTTTTAGTATAGCCCCCATAAGAACGATCTCCCGATATAATTCCTTGGGTTTCTAGAAACCGTAGTTTTTATCCGATTTGCCTGAAATTGTAAATATTCTGGTATTTTAGGCACACAAAAACGTGTATCGGATTAAGTTTTTACCGGTCCATTTGGTAATGCCTCCATATAGACCGACTTCACTTCTTGAGGGCGCACTGATCATGAAAATTGCTTGAAACTCAATGTAAAATTTCCAGATTTTACTTCTCGGGTGAAAATCTACAGATTTAAGATTTCAAATCAAGACGTTATTTTATAATTTTCTTGCACACTTACAAGCGATGTTAATGATTCCTCTAAAACTCAAACAAAAATGGTTCTTATAAATCCAGAATCTGATATAGTCCTCATAGGTGAAATATTTAAATTTATTTTCGGGAAGTGTCCTCAAGTCCTCAAGCCCTCCTGAAATTTCAAAGGAAACCCTAATATTTGGTTCATGGTGGTGGGTATTTAAGATTCGGCCCGGCCGAACTTACTGCTATATATACTTGTTTTTTCTAAAAGTTCGAACATTTTTGAAAAAAAAAAGTACGAAAGTTTTTCATAAAAAGTACGAAACATGTTCATAAAAAGAACGAAATTGTTTCATAAAAAGTACGACAATTTTTCATAAAAAGTACGAAGCATATTCATAAAAAGTACGAAGCATATTCATAAAAAGTAAGAACATTTTTCATGAAAAACACGAATATTCTTCGAAACATTTGGAAGAGCTTTTCTTCGTAAAAGGTACGAATTATTTCGTACTTTTAATGAAAAGTTTCATTGGTTGTAAAACAATGACAAATTTCGTACGAAATTTTTCGTTCTTTTTACGAAGAAAATTCTTTCGGTGCATGGATTGCATAGAAACTTGTACTAAAGACTGTCATCCACAATCGAATAACTTGGGTTGCGGTAACACTTACCGATGGCAAGGTATTTTAAAACTCCTTAACACCGTCTTCTCAATTGTAAGTTAGTCCATACGGGGTATATATTAAACAAAACAAGTATATACAGTTGTAAGTTCGGCCGGGCCGAATCTTAAATACCCACAACCATGAATCAAATATAATAGTTTCCATAGATTTTTGTTTATTTTAATGGGCTGTTTTGGTCAATATATATAAATGCAAATAAAACAAGTTTATTTCATCTTTTTTTCATAGTTTCCTTTGAAAATTTCAGGGGGGTTTGATGACAGATATTTTCCCAAGCAGATCAGTTACACCAGTACGCTTCCCACAGATAAATGTAAAGATTTTACCTGTGAAGACTATATCAGATTCTGAATTTATAAGAACCATTTTTTGTTTGAGTTTTAGAGGAATCATAAACATCTCTTGTAAGTGTGCAAGAAAATGATGAAATAACGCCTTGATTTGCAATCTAAAATCAGTAGATTTTCATCCCAATTATTCAAATGATTACGAGAAGTAAAATCTGGAAATTTTGCTTTCAGTTTCAAGCAATTTTCATGATCGGTGCGCCTTCTAAACCCTCAATAAGTGAAATACGAGGGCAGTTCGGAAACTTCTTAGCCTAGCACAAAAAGCGCGGTACAAACAGCAAAAAGTTAAGTGTTTTGGAAACTTCCATCTCTTTTATGAACACATGTTAAATTTTGTTTCGATCTGGCAACTCCTTCATATAGAAACAGGTGTTCGAAAAGGACGCATCGGCAATGGAAAAATTAGAAATGCGTGCTGTCATTAAATATTTACATAAAAAAGGTTTATCGGGACAAGAAATTTATAATGCTACGGTGAATGTGTTAGGTGAAAGTGTTCCTTCATATGCAACAGTACAAAATTGGGTTGCTGAATTTAAACGTGGTCGTACAAGCATTGAAGATGAACCACGTAGTGCGCGTCCAGAAACAGCAACAACAACAGAAATTGTAGTCAAAGTGCATGATATGGTATTAAATGATCGACGAATAAAAGTGCGTGAAATTGCTAATATCATGGGCATCTCAAATGATCGAGTCCATTTAATTTTGCATGAAGAACTACAGATGAAAAAGCTTTCTGCAAGATGGGTGCCGCATTTGTTAACAGTCGATCAAAAACGCAAAGAATGAACATTTTTCAAGCTTGTTTGGATCGTTTTAAGCGAAATAAAATGGATTTTAAGCGTCGTTTCATAACTGTTGATGAGACATGGATCCACACCACTATACTCCAGAGACAAAAGAACAATCCAAACAATGGACTGAAGCTGGAGAAAGTGCCCCAAAGAAGGCAAAACAATTCAATCGGCTGGTAAGGTTATGGCAACGGTTTTTTGGGACTTCAAAGGTAATTTATTGATTGACTATCTGCAAAAGGCTAAAACAATAAATTCAGAGTACTATTGCAACTTTTGGATCAATTAAATGTACAACTTCGAGAAAAACGTCCTGGCTTACAACACAAAAAAATAATTTTTTCATCAAGACAACGCGCCAGCACACAAGAGTGTTTTAGCAATGGCTAAAATCAACGAATTAAAGTACGAGTTGCTTGACCACCCACCTTATTCTCCTGATTTAGCTCCCAGTGACTTTTACAAGTTCCCAAATCTTAAAAAAAATCCTTACTGGCAAGCGTTTTACCTCAAACGAAGGTGCAATTACAGTTGTAAACCACTATTTTGAAGACCTTGAGGAAAACTATTTTAATCAAGGGATAGAACTGCTAGAAAAGCGTTGGACTAAGTGTATTGAAGTTTCAGGAGATTATATTGAAAAATAAAAATATTTTTGAAAAACTAACTATTCTCTTTCATTGATAGCTAATAAGTTTCCGAACTGCCCTCGTAGGTCTATATGGATAAAACTAAATCATATACACTTTGTTATGGGTCTAAAATGCCAGTATATTTTCAATCGGTGGCAAATCGAATAAAAACTAAAATTTCCAGAAACCCTAGGAGTTAAATCGGGAGTTCGGTGTAATGGGGGCTATATCAAAACATAGAAACATACACACAGTATTTAGCAATTGTAGTTCTAGAATCTAGATCCCAAATCGGAGGGCCGGTTTATAAGTGGGCTATATCAAAAACTGTATCGATACCCTTTGTGGTCCTAGAATACCTCTAGATTTCCAATTTCAGGCAAATTGGATAAAAACTACGGATTCTAGAAGCCCAAGAAGTAAATCTGTAGATCGGTCTATATGGGGGGCTATATCGAAACATGGTCCGCACATCTCTTTATTTTCCTAGAATACCACTTTCAGGCAAATTGGATAAAAACTACAGTTTTTATAAGCCCAAGACCCCAAATCGGGAGGACGGTTTATATGGGGACTATATCAAAACTTGGACCGATATAGCCCATCTTCGAACTTGACCTGCCTGCAAACAAAAGACGCATCTGTGCCAAATTTTAGGAAGATGGCGCCATTATTGAAGGCTGTTGACAGACGGACATGCTTATATCGTCTTAGAATTTCTCCCTGATCAAGAATATATTGTGTTATAAACGGAATGACAAACTTATTATATTCCCGTCACCATTCTACTGTGGTGGGTATAAAAAACACCGATTAAATACGTATATAATTCAGTTTGATAAAATTTTCTATAGAAATAAATTTTTGACAAAATTTTCTATAGAAATAAAATATTGACAAAATATTCACTAGAAATAAAATTTTGACAAAATTTGCTATATAAATAAAATTTTGACAAAATATGTAATTTTACGTAATTACATATACAAATTTGGCACAAGTATGTGTTTTGGCTCAGAATAGATCCCTATTGATTTTGGAAGAAATCGGTTCAGATTTAGATATAGCTCCCATATATATATTTCGCTCGATATGGACTTATATGGCCCCAGAAGCCAGAGTTTTACCCCAATTTGCTTAAAATTTTGTACAAGAAAAACAATTAGTACTATAGTTAAGTGTGCCAAATTTGATTGAAATCGGTTCAGATTTAGATATAGCTCGCATATATATCTTTCGCCCGATATGGACTAATACGGTCCCAAAAGCCAGAGTTTTACCCCAATTTGGCTGAAATTTTGCACAGAGAGTAGAATTAGCATTGTAGCTATGCGTGCCAAATTTGGTTGAAATCGGTTCAGATTTAGATATAGCTCCCATATATAGCTTTCGTCCGATTTACACTCATATGACCACAGAGGCCAATTTTTTGCTCCCATTTAGTTGAAATTTTGCACAGGGAGTAGAATTAGCATTGTTGCTATGCGTGCCAAATTTGGTTGAAATCGGTTCAGATTTAGATATAGCTCCCATATATATGTTTTCCGATTTCGACAAAAATGGTCAAAATACTAACATTTTCCTTGTAAAATCGCCACTGCTACACTGGTGCAGGGTGTAATATAGTCGGCCTCGCCCGACTTTAGACTTTCCTTACTTGTTTTTATAGATCTTACTGTTTAATTTTTCACTGTTTCCCAATGTTTTCATTTTACTGTAACAACTCTAAAAAGAGTACACTGAAAAAAATATTGTCGTGTGGCCAAAGATTTCATGTCATTAAAATAAGAATACAGATTTTGCTTAGTTTAGACGACGCATTTCTCTAATATAAAGTTTTTTCCATGTCCAAAAGCCGATAAACTTTTCAATGATGTCGTGTTGTCCTTATAATTAAGTGATTTGACTTGAAAATGGGTATCATAACATGAAAGAAAAAATTTTGAACTAAGGTCAACTTGACTTTAATAATTCAGAAAAAATCTTTAAAACTAATGAAATTGTCTTTAAATTTGTTGCATTTTTGCACTTTTTGTTTGTTGTTTTTCAACACTTTATTTTAAAGACGTTTTTACTTGAAACATAGCACAATTTCTACTGTCTTGTTTTTAACGGACTTTTTATAGCATATGCAAAAAGCTGAAAAAGCGAAAAAATAAAATTTGCTTCATAGAGTCAAATACACAAAACCCACATTTAGAAGAGAATTGTGTCTTAAAAGTATCCTTACTTGAATTCTCGGCTTCATTGGCTCGGAATCAATACCAAAATTTTTAAAATAGAGACACAATCTTTGGAACCGGGCATGCTATTTTTCAGTGTATAGTGCCCTTTCGTTAGTTTTTATGAAGATCCCTTTAATTACCTTTGTTTGAATATTTTGACTTACTCGTCCTACACTCAAAAAATAAAGTGAACTATCTATTTCACTAAAGCCAATTTAACTTTATTTTAGTTCATAGAAATATTATGTTTGGAGAAAGTTTTCTTTACTCTAATACTTTTTTGTGTACGTTAGTTAAATTAACTAAACCCGTGGAAAAAATATACTCAAATGAAGCATAAAGATTAACTAAATTCGTGTCTTCCACAAAATAGTTCAGAATTTCTTTAAATTTGTAAATTTTACCAAAAATGCGTCCATCGTGAACTTCGTATGTCACTAAAGACATTTTTACAATTTTGAACTCCAAGTTTTTTCTTCAAACTACAAAATTTTCTTTAACAAGTGAAAAAACTTAGTTATGTTTAATAAATTTTCTTGTATTTGTTGAAAAATATTTACTTATTTTTATGACATCGGCGTGATGCCAACGTTTGTAATACTGTTTAGTTAAAATTTTCTACAAATATTCAAAATTTTCTAAAATTAACCGAAAGCTTTCTTCCTGGTGGGTTCACTGTTTTTTCAGTGTACGTTCCGATTTGTTTTGACGAAACAAAAAAACGTGCCCGTAATGCGAAAATGATAAACAAAACTTATGCTTTTTATACCCTTCACCACTACTGTGGTACAGGTCTGTCTGTCTGTCTATCTGTCCGTCCGTCTGCCTGTCTGTCTGTCTGTTCATGTATTTTTGTGCGCAAAGTACAGGTCGCAGTTTAAGTCCGATCGTCCTCAAATTTGGCACAGGGTCGTTCTGGGGAACAAAGACGATCGCTATTGATTTTGGAAAAAATCGGTTCATATTTAGATATAGCTGTAATATATATTTCCCCGATCTGGTTATAAGTGGCGTGTTTATCAACCGATGTTCCTCAAATTCCGTACATCGGAATATTTTATGAATCTCGAAAAACTTGCAAAATATTATCCAAATCGGTTCAGATTTAGATATAGCTCCCATATATATCTTTCGTCCGATTTAGACTCATATGGCAACAGAGGCCAAAGTTTACTACTGATTTTCGTGAAATTTTGCACAGAGATTAGAATTGACATTCTACCAATGCTTGGTAAATTTGATGGAAATCGGTTCAGATTTAGATATAGCTCCCATATATATCTTTCATCCGATTTTCACTTATATGGCCTCAAAATCCACTGTTTTGCCCTGATTTGCTTCAAATTTTGCACGAGAGGTACGTTTAACATTGTCGTTATGTGTGCCAAATTTGGTTAAAATCGCTTCAGATTTAGATATAGCTCCCATATATATCTTTCGTCCGATTTGGGCTTATATGGCCTCAAAAGCCAGAGTTTTGCCCTGACTTGCTTCAAATTGTGCACATGGAGTACGTTTAATAGTATCGGTATGTGTGCCAAATTTAGTTGAAATCGGTAAAGATTTAGATATAGCTCCCATATATATCGGCTCAGATTTAGATATAGCTGTCATATTTATAACCGATCTGGTCAGAAATGACGTATTTATTAACCGATCTTCTTCCAATTTCGTATAATCGAGTATTTTGTGAGTGTCGTAAATGCAAAATATCATTCACATCGGTTCAGATTCAGATATAGCTCTCATATATAGCTTTCGTCCGATTTACACTCCGATGGCCTCAGAGGCCAATCGTTTGTTCCGATTTACGTGAAATTTTGTACAGGGAGTAAAATTAACATTATAAATGTCCACACCGAATTTGGTTGAAGTCGGTTCAGATTTAGATATAGCTCCCATATATAGCTTTCGCCCGATTTACACTCGTATGACGCCAGAGGCCAAATGTTTACTCCGAGTTACGTGAAATTTTGCACAGGGAGTAGAATTAACATTATAAATATGCGTACCGAATTTAGTTAAAATTGGTTCGGATTTAGATATAGCTCCCATATATATCTGTCGTCCGATTTACATATATGACCATCGTAGATCAAAATTTTCCTCCGATTTACTTAAAATTGTACACAGGAAATGGAAATAACATTTTTGCTATGTATACCAAATATAGTTGAAATTGGTTCAGATTTTGATATAGTTCGTCCGATACGAACTTATATGGCCCAAGAGGTCAAAATTTCACGCCGATTTACTTGAAGTTTTGTACAGAGAGTAGGACTTACATTCTTGCAACATATGCCAAATTTGATTGAAATCGGTTCAGATTTAGATATAACTCCCATATATATCTTTCGCCCGATTTAGATTCATATTACCACGGAGACCAAAGTTTCATTTCGAAAATTTTGAAGTTTTGCATTGAGCGTTCAATTAAAATTTTAGCAATGTGTGCCAAATTTTATCAAAGTCGGCTCAGAATTAGACAAAGCCCCCATATATATGTTCTTCCGATTTTAGCAAATATGGCCAAAATACCCACATGTTCCTTGTAAAATCGTCACTGTTAAGTCGAAAACTTGCAAAAATGATTCATATTTACCTATACTCTAATTAGTATATATCGACCTACATATAAATCATAAATGCAACCTTGCAATTTAAATATTTCCGATATTTATACCCTGCGCCACATTGTGGAACAGGGTATTATAAGTTAGTGCATATGTTTGTAACACCCAGAAGGAGACGAGATAGATGGTGTCTTTGGCAATAATGCTCAGGGTGGGTCCCTGAGTCGATATAACCATGTCCGTCTGTCCGTCCGTCTGTCTGTGAACACATTTTTGTGATCAAAGTCTAGGTCGCAATTTAAGTCCAATCGCCTTCAAATTTGGCACATATTCATAATTTGGGTCAGAATAGAACCCTATTGATTTTGGAAGAAATCGGTTCAGATTTAGATACAGCTCCCATATATATCTTTCGCCCGATATGGACTTATATGGCTCCAGAAGCCAGATTTTTTGTCGAATTTGGTTGAAATTTTGCCCTAGGAGTACAATTAGTAGTATAGTCAAGTTTGCAAAATTTGATAGAAATCGGTTCAGATTTAGATATAGCTCCCATATATATCTTTCGCCCGATATGGACTAATATGGTCCTAAAAGCCAGAGTTTTGGCCCAATTTGGTTGAAATTTTGCACAGGGAATAGATTTAGCATTGTAGCTATGCGTGCCAAATTTGATTGAAATGGGTTCAGATTTATATATAGCTCCCATATATACCTTTCGCCCGATTTACACTCATATGACCACAGAGGCCAATTTTTTACTCCGATTTAGTTGAAATTTTGCACAGGGAGTAGAATTAGCATTGTAGCTATGCGTGCCCAATTTGGTTGAAATCGGTTTTTTTACTAACATTGTGTTCCACCCTAGTGCATTAGCCGACTTAAATTTTGAGTCTATAGATTTTGTAGAAGTCTATCAAATTCTGTCCAGATCGAGTGATATTTAAATGTATGTATTTGGGACAAACCTTTATATATAGCCCCCAACATATTTGACGGATGTGATATGGTATCGAAAATGTAGATCTATAAAATGGTGCAGGGTATAATATAGTCGGCCCCGCCCGACTTTAGACTTTCTTACTTGTTTTTAAATGTCTTTTGTCTTGGTTCCGAATGAATTTTCTCTCCGAATACTCACTTTAATCTTTTTACTTAAGCATATACAATTTTTGGCGGTTTTATATCGCAACATATATATGTTTACTCCAAATTTGTAAATTTATACTTGTTTATATTCACACATAGTATTTTTCCAATCTTTAATGGAATTTTCTTTGTGTATATATAGTTTTAAGGCGCCAATTGGTTACTTTCATTATTTTACTTCCAGCATACACTTTATGTCTCTCTTTCTAAACACATATATGTTTATAGTCTATTTCTAAATTAATATATGTTTGAATCCAAATATATTATATTTACAAACATTTTATGTCCCAAACATAATATGTTCTAACATATTAACATATATGTCCAAAACATATTATGCTAGTTTATGAACTTTATATGCTTGCACTTAAAAATATTGTGTTTAAAAATTTGAGTTCCAAACATATAATTTTTACACCCAAACATATGAAAAACAGTCTTTTTCGTCCGTTCGTTCTTTAAATTCTGGATTTAACGTAGTCTCCGGAAACTGTAACTTCGGTAAAGGTACCTTGTGAGCCGATCTTCTTGAGGGACTATGTTTAATCAAATCCTCCTGAAAGTCTTTCTCTTATCAAGTAACCCGCTACGAGTTGACCTCTACATTTATGTCTTTAGTTGCGATGAGATTATTAAAATTTTTTCTTAGAAGTTGAATCCAATATCACCTTAGTTGTATATTGATAACTGAAGGTTTTAGTAGAAAGAATGGGGGAAAAAATTAATTGCATGCTAGAGAAAAATTAAACAGATGGTGAATTCGAACAATACCAAAAGCTTCACGTTTTGTGAATTCAGTTGCGATGAGATTATCTTCGATTTGTTCCACCTATGCCTAATCAGGGTGATAATTAGAACATTCAATAGATGTCCAGAGAGGTTTAAGTAACTGACAAGCACTGCTTACTCTCTGAGATGGGCTTGTGAAACCTTGTCTTCACATGTCATCTAATTAAACATCGTGTGTATAAGAGTGGGTTCCAAATGGGGATTGTAATCAGAATGATAAAGGTCAACTCTTCGAGAGTTTGCAAAATTTGAAATAGAAGTCTTTTGAATTTTACAAATGTAGACTTTTTAAAAGTTTGTATTCGCAAAAAATGAAATTATTTACGGTAAAACTATCTTAATTGCCAAATCATGGTCATCTTTACTACTATCAGGTACAATGTCTCGATAGGGAATATTTGCTGTGTTTTGTTTTTGTCTGCTATGACATCTGTGAAAAACATCAAGTCATTGAACAGGCAACATCATATTTTTTCATCGTGTTAATAATGTCGAAAGTACCAGAAAGTAATGATTTGCGGAAATCATTATTTTTTTTTTTGTTTTCATTTCAAGAAAAGTGCTGCAGAGTCGCGCCGAATGCTTGTCGAGGCATATGGTGATCATGATCTATCAGAAGCAACATGCAAAAGAGGGTTCAAGGGTTCAGAAATATTGATTTTGATGTGAGAAATGAAGAACGTGGAAGACCACAAAAAAGTTTGAAGTCGCCGAATTGCACTGAAAAAAATATTGTCGTGAGGTCAAAGATTTCATGTCTTTAAAATACGAATACAAAATTTGCTTAGCATAGAAGACGCATTTCTTTAAAATAAAGTTATTTTCCTTGTCCAAAAGTCGATACACTTTTCAATGAAGTCGCATTGTCCTTATAATTAAGTGATTTGACTTAAAAATGGGTATCATAACATGAAAGCAAAAATTTATAGGCTAAGGTCAACTTGACTTTAATAATTCAGAAAAATTCTTTAAATTTAATGAAATTGTCTTTAAATTTGTTTTTTTTTTGCATCTTGACTACAAAGCAAAAAATCGTTCAAATATAGGACATGTTTTTCAAAACTTTATTTTAAAGAAGTTTTTTACTTCAAACATAGCATAATTTCTACTGGAAGTCGAGTCCTAATTTGGAAAATAAAGTTGCCGTTAACTCGTTTTTAAAGGACTTTGATAGCATATGAAGAACAAGTATATACAGCACTAAGTTCGGCCGGGCCGAATCTTAAATACCCACCACCATGAACCAAATATTAGGGTTTCCTTTGAAATTTCAGGAGGGCTTGAGGACACTTCCGGAAGATAAATTTAAAGATTTCACCTATGAGGACTATATCAGATTCTGGATTTATAAGAACCATTTTTGTTTGAGTTTTAGAGGAATCATTAACATCTCTTGTAGGTGTGCAAGAAAATTATAAAATAACGTCTTAATTTGAAATCTTAAATCTGTGGAAGGAAAATCTGGAAATTTTACATTGAGTTTTAAGCAATTTTCATGATCAGTGCGCCTTCTACACCGTCAAGAAGTGAAGTCGGTCTATATGGAGGCATTATCAAATGGACCGATAAAAACTAAATCCGATACACGTTTTTGTGAGCCTAAAATATCAGAATATTTACAAATTCCGGCAAATCAGATAAAAACTACGGTTTCTAGAAACCCAAGGAGTTAAATCGGGAGATCGTTCTTATGGGGGCTATACTAAAATATGGACCGATACTCACCGTTTTCGGCACACCTCTTTATGACCCGAAAATACCTCTAGATTTCCAATTTCAGGCAAATAGGATAAAAACTTCGGATTCTAGAAGCCCACGAAATAAAATCGGGAAATCGGTCTATATGGGGGCTATACCAAAATATGGACCGATACTCACAATTTTCGGCACACCTCTTATGGTCCTAAAATACCTCTACATATCCAATTTCAGACAAATTGGATAAAAACTACTGTTTCTATAAGCCCAAGACCCCAAATCGGGAGGTCGTTTTATATGGGGACCCTACCAAAACATGGACCGATACTCACAATTTTTGGCACACGTATTTGTGGTCCTACAATACCTCTAGATTTCCAATTTCAAGTAAATTGAATAAAAACTGCGGTTTCTATAAGCCCAAGAAATAAAATCGGGAGATCGGTCTATATGGGGGCTATACCAAAACATGGACCGATACTCACCATTTTTGGCACACCTCTTTATGGTCATAAAATACCACTAGATTTCAAATTTCAGGCAAATTGGATAAAAACTACGATTTCTATAAGCCCAAGACCCCAAATCGGGAGGTCGGTTTATATGGGGACTATATAAAAACCTGGACCGATATAGCCCATCTTCGAACTTGACCTGCCTGCAGACAAAAGATAAGTTTGTGCAAAATTTCAGCACGATTGCTTCATTATTGAAGACTGTAGCGTGATTACAACAGACAGACAGACAGACAGACAGACAGACGGACATCGTTATATCGTCTTAGAATTTCTCCCTGATCAAGAATATATATACTTTATATAGTCGGAAATCGATATTTCGATGTGTTACAAACGGAATGACAAACTTATTATACCCCCATCACCATTCTATGGTGGTGGGTATAAAAAAGCTGAGAAAGCGAAAAATTAAAATTTGCTTCCTAGAAGCAAGTACACAAAACCTAAAGTTAAAAGAGAATTGTGTCTTAAAAGTATCCTTACTTGTATTCTCCGCTTCTTTGGCTCGGAATCAATACCAAATTTTTTAAAGTAAAGACAAAATCTTTGGAACCGGGTATGCTTTTTTTTCAGTGTGCGAACGATATTGGATGGAGATGACACTTTGAGTCAAAAGCAAATGGCAGCAATGTTAAATGTTGCACAACAAACATAGCTTTAAAAGCTATGGGAAAGATCCAAAAGTGTGGAAAATGGGTGCTACATGAATTGCATGAAAGACAGGTGGAAAACCGAAAAAAAGCTCTAGCGAAATTTTACTTCAAAGACAAATTTTTTACTTCAAAGACGGTGTACTGGCGATGAAAAAATCATGGGTTAAACCGAGACAACTATCAATATCGACTGCAAAACCGATTCGGTAAGAAGACAATGCTGTGTGTTTGGTGGAACCAGAAATGTGCGGGGAACCACGAGGTCCGTTAATACTGATCGCTACCGACAACAAATAATTAATTTGAACCATGCATTGATACACTGTTAGAAAAATATGTTTTTCATATGTTCCGATATAAACAAAATGTGTTTCGGGCACAATTTTCAAACACATTATATTTAAGTGCAAACATGTAATGTTCCTAAACTAACACTAAATGTTTGGGACACATATATTAATGGTTAATGGTTCTATTATATTTAGGTAGACCGCTGATAACACTTCTGCCTACAGACAATACACATGCGCATTTGTTCACATAGATAACAGCCAACAATGTTTGGGTACAGCAAACTAAGCTGGTGGCAATTATTGACAATATGGGAATCAATGAAATAACAGGTTGGCTGATTAGTCCCCGGTCTAACAAACAAAAACACATTTTTTTTGTCAAAATTCGTTTTTATTATTCAACATAGTTCCCTTCAAGAGCGATGCAACGATTATAACGACCTTCCAATTTTTTGGTACCATTTTGGTAGTACTCCTTCGGTTTTGCCTAAAAATAGGCCTCCGTTTCGGCGATCACCTCTTCATTGCATTCAAATTTTTTCTCTGCGAGCATCCTTTTGAGGTCTGACAAGGAAAAGTCGCTGGGGGCCCGATCTGGAGAATACGGTGGGTGGGGAAGCAATTCGAAGCCCAATTCATGAATTCTTGCCATCGTTCTCAATGACTTGTGGCACAGCGCGTTGTCTTGGTGGAACAACACTTTTTTCTTCTTCATATGGGGCCGTTTTGCCCCGATTTCGACCTTCAAACTCTCCAATAACACCATATAATAGTCACTGTTGATGGTTTTTCCCTTCTCAAGATAATCGATCAAAATTATTCCATGCGCATCCCAAAAAACAGAGGCCATTACTTTGCCAGCGGACTTTTGAGTCTTTCCACGCTTCGGAGACGGTTCGCCGGTCGCTGTCCACTCAGCCAACTGTCGATTGGACTCAGGAGTGTAGTGATGGAGCCATGTTTCATCCATTGTCACATATCGACGGAAAAACTCGGCTGTATTACGAGTTAACGGCTGCAAACACCGCTCAGAATCATAAACACGTTGTTGTTTTTGGTCAAATGTGAGATCGGGCGGCACCCATTTCGCATATCCAAATATTGATGAATGATATGACCAACACGTTCCTTTGATATCTTCTTTAAGGCCTCTGCTATATCGATCAACTTCATTTTACGGTCATTCAAAATCATTTTGTGGATTTTTTTGATGTTTTCGTCGGTAACCACCTCGTTCGGGCGTTCACAGCGTTCACCGTCCTCCATGCTCGTTTCACCACGCTTGAATTTCGCATACCAATCAATTATTGTTGATTTCCCTGGGGCAGAGTCCGGAAACTGATTATCAAGCCAAGTTTTTGCTTCCACCTTATTTTTCCCCTTCAGAAAACAGTATTTTTATCAAAACACGAAATTCCTTTTTTTCGATTTTTTTCACAATAACAAAAGTTGCTTCACAAAAGACGCTCTATCTCACAAACTAATTGACTTACATACGTCAAATTTTGACACGAATCATTTGAAGGTTGGTACTATATAAAAATAATATGCATTTAATACTAGCGACCCCATCTATGTGTCAGACCGGGGACTTATCAGCCAACCTGTTATAAAAGGCAACTGTACAGAACTGTACAATTATGTTTGGGGCATGAATGAATAGTTGGAAATAAGTTTTCTTTTTATTTTGCCCATTTTTGTTGTCTTAAGGTGTGTTTTACTAAAAGCTTCCTTATTAAATGAAGGCATTAGAGGGTTAAGAAAAACTATCAATCATTTTGTAAAATTGAATTTTGTAATGTGGGTAAGAAAAAATTTTGTTACTGGCACGAAAAAGTGGCCAATCATTGTAATTTCAAACTATATCAGAGTACCTTACTTTAAGTAAAATTTTCAACTAATTTCAAACAGTCGCATGAACTGCAAAACAGTTCTAAATTATAATAATTACGAGAATATCATAAAATCCTATTTCACGACCACATCAATTATACTTATATTTTCAAAAAAAAAAAATAATAATAATAAATAAATCATTTTGTAATTGTTTTTGAAGATGCAGTCAAGCATGGCGGCTAAACCATTATACACTGTAAATTATGTGTTATCATTTGTCGACACCTCTTCATTTACAATTTTACGAAAAACAAAGAAGAGATATGAAAACATTTGTGCAAATATTCTACTGATATTATGACCGGTAGCGCTGCATGACGCTTGTCACTGAAACTGATATTTATGTGTTTCACTCTCATTCTCGCTTGTTAGGCAATGGTTTACGATGATCATATCTCATTGTATGAACGAACCGGCCGGCTTTTAACATTGTTCTATTCAAACAATCCGTAATGTCGTTGATTCTAAAAAAAATAATAATTAAATTATAACAACTAGCAAGTCTAAACTATGCCCGAAGTAAGCAATACGAAAATTCAACATTATTGAATTACTCAGCAAACAAACGTCGCCAAAAAAGAAGTGAAAATGTTCTTTTTAGATCCGGAAGTGGTGCAAAATTGGCGCAGAAGCGATGCATTTAACATGGGCTTGTCATAGGACGGTTGTCTACCATTTCAATAGCTGTTGCACTGAATTTGCATCACTCCTTAAAGTGTGATTCAAATTCAATATTTTGGATGTGAATTAAGCAATTTTGTGATATTTTGCTAAATAAATAATTTTTATAATCTGTCTTAGACGTTTGCCCTCAAATATTTAAAAAAAACACGCAATTTTTCTAGAATCGATTTAACATATTTTTTTTCGGCAAAATTTAAATAAATTGTACCGTTTTGTTAATTCTTACTCTGTTTTTAACCTATTTGAGAAAAAGTTAAAATTATCCATTAAAAATATGAAAAGAGCGAATTATAAAAAGTTGAATTAAAAGAATTTCCTGTTCGTTAAAATAAAGAACATCTTTGGGAGGCCATTTTAGGAGATGCTTTTAAAGTTGTGCCTTTATAACAACTTCCCAATTAAAATTTTTAAGAAAGTACAAAAAGGTATTTTTGTGAGCGAAAAAATACTTTTCACTAAATTTCAACAAAAATTCTATTGGAAGATTATTGTCAAGGGCTCATTTAGATTGAATTTTAAAGAAACTAAAATTTTGTTTGTCAACTCCTCAATTATAAATATTTGTTGTCTTTAGTTTTATATCCGCTTATAAAGACTAACGTAGTATTATAATCTCGGTTGCCACAGTTGGTACAATTCTACTGTTTGGTAGATATTTAAGTAAAATGCATGGTACTTCATAAATTTTCTCTAGATGAATAAAAATACATTTTTGACAAAATTTTCTATAGAAATAAAATTTTGACAAAATTTTCTATAAAACTAAAATTTGGACAAACTTTTCTATAGAAATAAAATGTTTACAAAATTTCTATAAAAATAAAATGTTGATAAAATTTTTTATAGAAATAAAATTTTGACAAAATTTTCTATAGAACTAAAGTTTGGACACAATTTTCTATAGAACTAAAATGTTGATAACATTTGCTCTAGAAATAAAATGTTTACAAAATTTCTATAAAAATAAAATGATGATAAAATTTTCTATAGAAATAAAATTTGACAAAATTTCTATAGCAATAAAATGTTGTTAAAATTTTCTATAGAAATAAAATTGTGACAAAATTTTCTATAGAAATAAAATTTGACAAAATTTCTATAGAAATAAAATGTTGTTAAAATTTTCTATAGAAATAAAATTTTGACAAAATTTTCTATAGAAATAAAATTGTGACAAAATTTTCTATAGAAATACAATTTTGACAAAATTTTTTATAGAACTAAAATTTTGACAAAATTTTCTATAGAACTAAAATTTGGACACAATTTGCTATAGAACTAAATGTTGATAAAATTTTTTTTGCGTGATTCACGAAAATAATATCTTCGTGAGCGTGCGTGTGTAACGAATTTCGGAAAAACACGCTCACGAAAATAATCCCGCTTACGAACATAAAATGCTTAGGAGTTGAATTCATTTATAATTTTAGTGACATCCTAGGTATTAAGAGTTTTATAACGCTCTCGATTTTAATCATACTCATGTTTTCAGTTAGGTTCTATAGGTAAACTACCATAAAATAATTCGCGAGTCACGAGATTTTTCGTGAGTCACGAGATTTTTTGTGAGTCACGAGATTTTTCGTGAGTCACGACATTTAAAAGATTTTCGTGCGTGAGTACAAATTTTATTTTCGTGAGCGTGAACGTGAGCCCTACCAAAAAGCATCGTGCGTGAGTGTGGTGAATAAAATTTCTCCGTCGTGAGTGTGCATGAGCGTGAACAAAATATTACTCACGTGCACACCTCTAATTCGGAGTAAAGAGAATAGACACTCGGAACCAAGAGAATAGAAATTTGAAAAAGAAAAAAAAAAAACAGCATGTGTTTTCGCCTTGAGAGCAGCATTTTATGTATATGTGGACATGTATTTTGTTTATCATTTTGGCATTATGGGCACATTTTTTTTTTTTGGTTCGTTAAAAGAAATCAGAACGTACAAGGAGTAAGTCAAAATATTCAGGCAAAGGAAATTAAAAAAAAAACGGTGGAACGAAAGGGCACTATATTTTTGTCAAAATATTATTTCTATAGAAAATTTTGTCAAAAATTTATTTCTAGAGAAAATTTTATCAACATTTTAGTTCTATAGAAAATTTTGACAAAGTTTTATTTCTATAGAAAATTTTGTCAAAATTTTATTTCTATAGAAAATTTTGTCAAAATTTTATTTCTATAGAAAATTTTGTCAAAATTTTATTTCTATAGAAAATTTTGTCAAAATTTTATTTCTATAGAAAATTTTGTCAAAATTTTATTTCTATAGAAAATTTTGTCAAAATTTTATTTCTATAGAAAATTTTGTCAAAATTTTATTTCTATAGAAAATTTTGTAATTGTTTTTTTGAAGACGATCACCAGTCTCTTGGTATTGTGGTTCGAAATCTTGATCTTATTGCAGCTTACTGGATTATTTTTACTGATTTTCTACAGCAGAGCCTTTTGCTTTATTTTTGTTTTCAAAAAAATTGTCAAAAATGTATTGGGGATTTTTGTGAGGAATTTAAATTTAAATTGGGAATTTTTGGGGACAAAAACATCATAATTTGGCTGGCAACACTGGCCACTAATATTGAGTTCCTAATTAAAAAAAGAAAAAATCGCTCACTTAGTGTGGGTAATGTAGCCAAATTTGTGAAAATTTGCAATGAAAGAGCTGGCGGTATGAAAATGGGCCACTAGGAAATTGAAAATGGGCCAAAACCCAAAGTGAAATAGGACCACAAATGTGGGGCGATGTTTCATAATGAATATGAGCCCCAACAAAATATAATTGAAGCATGAAAATCGGCCCACAATAAAATTAGAGCTCATTGTCGCTTTTGATTTAAAATATAGTGCGAAAATGAATCCTAACTATGAAAAAAATGTTGAAGTATTAAGAAAAAATTTATTAACCCTTTCGACCCCGAATTTTTATAGGTATCGCTAAATTTTTTTTTAAATTTTAATCATGTTGAAGTCATTTAAGAAGCGTCTAGCCAAAATTTCGGGTCGCCACGCCCATTCGTTTAGGCGGTAGAGAATGTTGCCTGTGGGCAACTTTGGGCAATTGTGACTACAAAATAGTTTGTTTTGTAATGATAGACTATTACGTTTTTTTTTTTGGATTTTTGTTAAGTTTTTTGTTATTTTACAGTAAATATATGCTTAGATGCACGCGTGAGTGGAATTTAAATCACGCTCAAACACATTCACGAAGAAATATTTGTACTCACGCACGCCATGTGGGTAGGAATTCACGGTCACGAAATGAATTCACGAAATGAAAAGTCATACTCGCGCACGATCACACATGAAGAACGTTTATGTCTCACGCTTTCGCACAACTCACGACAATTTTCGTAATTCACGACAAATCTCGTGAGTCACGAATATTTTCGGAACACGACAATTTTCGTGGCTCAATAAAATTCTGGTAATTAACGAAATTTCTCGTGATTCACGCTATTGAAATCTTAAGCGTGATTAAATAAGTAAGGGTGATTAAAATCGGTGAGCTTGAATTTAATCGTGAACGTGAATTTGTTCGTGATTGTGACTTTTTGTGTCTGTTTTACCGTGAGTGTGAATTTTATCGTGAACGTGAATTTTATCTTGAGCGTGAGTTGGATCCTGAGGGTGGGTTGGATCGTGAAAATAAATTTTTATCGGGAGCGTGAGCGGAGAAAGTTTACTCACTCACAATCACGAACACAATTTGATGTTTACTCACGCTCACGCGCCACACATTTTTCTTTAATCCCGTTCACGCATATTCACGAGATTACGTTTAAATTTCATTCACGGCTTCGCGTGAATCACGCGTGACTCACGAAAATGTTTTTTTTTTTTTTAACCCATGTCAATTTATCTGGCGGTGTAAAAAACCAAAGTATTATAAAGCGTCAATATTCGTGCTAATCCACTAGTATGTTGCCAAGAAGTGGCTTCCTCCCTTTTTACGATTCCTTCCAAATTCCCCACTGCACTGCAGATATGTTTTCCACATCATCGCCGCATTTCTCGTCACTGGGACATCCCAATTGAAGTTCAAAATTTTTTCAAAATCATTTTTTTCAAACCTTTTTTTTCCAGGCCTTATGTTCAAAAATATTGTTACGTTTTTATATTGAGGCGTGTTTAATAACCCGATAATTAAAACACAGTCCTTTTCAAATAACGACAATCTACAATTTATTAGTTTAACTGATGGCTTCACTTATTTGCTCTACGATGTGTACTGTATAAACTTTAGCTTACGACTGACTTGACTGCTCCCTCCGCCAGGGGCTTATATACCGTGATTTGACGATTTCGAAAATTCTGGATAGTCTGGCCTACAACCATCCAGAACTATCTTGTACAATTTATCTAACACCACATATTCAACTGGTTATCTTCATTGCCTACAGCCATCTGGAAT
Source organism: Haematobia irritans (assembly GCF_050003625.1). Lineage (NCBI taxonomy): Eukaryota > Metazoa > Arthropoda > Insecta > Diptera > Muscidae > Haematobia > Haematobia irritans. The sequence goes on from NC_134400.1 coordinate 168,797,572, forward strand.
ATTCTATCGGCGGTACTTTACAGGTGATATGGCACACATACTTTTAGGCTTATGCTAATAATCTAGTGCATTCTACTAGATTAGGTAGATGTCGTGCAGGCATAAAACAAAAGGCGTTACTTTTACAATGAACGATTGGAAACACAAAAGATGTTTAAGAAAGTACTAGAAAATAAAGAAATGACTCTAACAAGTTATGACGTAATTTTATCGTTACAATTTGAAATTTAAATTAACGTAAACTAATTTAAATAAACTTAAATAAAGAAATATCACATTCGTAACACTGCCTCCCGCTTAAGCCTGTTCGTCCCGAATAGGCACAGAACCCGTTCCGTATGGAGCCAAACGTTCCAGGTGAACGACTTTCATCTTTGACCTTGGGCTGTCGTCTTTTTGAATGCGGTATACAACATCATTGATCTTCTTGATGACTTTATATGGGCCTTCCCACTGTGTTTGTAGTTTAGGACATAATCCTTTCTTTCGTTGCGGGTTGAATAGCAGAACCAGTTGTCCTTCACTAAAGCCCTCAGTGTTTGCTGCACGATCATATCTCGCCTTCATTCTGTTGCTAACCATTTTTATTTTGTTTCGCACTGATTCGTGAACTTTACCAAATGTGTTTGGTATGTCGTTACTGGTTTCTTCCATGGCGAGCTCATTGGGTGTAGCGCCAAATATCAAATCTCCGGGCAACTTCAATTCCGTTCCGAATAGGACCTTGGCCGGTGTTCGTGACGTAGAATCATGTATGGCTGATCTATACGACAGCAAAAACTTTGGTATATGATCGTCCCAGTCTCGTTGGCCGTTATCCACCACCTTTCGAAGATGTTCTTCCAGAGTGCGATTAAACCTTTCTACCATGCCATCAGACTGCGGATGCAATGGCGTGGTCCTTGTTTTCTTGATACCAAGGGAGTCGCACATCTCTTTGAATATGGCCGATTCAAAATTTCTTCCTTGGTCTGAGTGTATCTCGGTCGGCACACCGTAGCGACATATCCAGTTCTTGTCGACTACATCTACAATCGTCTTCGCCTCTTGGTTAGGAATGGCATAAACTTCTGGCCACTTGCTGAAGTAGTCCATGACCACAAGGACATATCGATTTCCAGAATCACTTACTGGGAAAGGCCCTGCAACGTCCATTGCTATTCTTTCAAAAGGCGCTCCTGGCCTATACTCTTGCATAAGACCTCTACTTTTTCGTCTTGGCCCTTTCGCCTTTATGCACTTCTCACAATTTGCCACCCATTCAGCAATTGATTTCTGGCATCCAACCCAGTAGAATCGTTGCTTCACTTTCTCGGCTGTTTTGGTTATTCCTAAGTGACCTCCACTAGGTCCATTGTGGAATTCCGTCAAAACATCCTTTACCTTGGAATCTGGCACGATTATCAAGTTGCGGCTATTCTTGCCATCTTCACTTTCCCACTTACGTTGTAGGGTTCCGTTGACCAGACATAGACTGTCCCATTGAGCCCAGTATGATTTCATAAGTGGGCTTTCGGCTGCGATGTCTTTCTTACTGGGTTTCTTATCTTCTTCTTTCGCCGAAGTAATTTTGCTCAAAATGAGATCTTTACGCTGTTCTGCTGGCCAGTCCACTCCACATTCGACGTGCAACAGCCTGATATCCACGATTTCTTCCTTATGTTCAGCTTTCGAGCAGTGTTTGCACTCGACATTACAAGGTCGACGTGACAAGGCGTCCTCGTTGCCGTGTTTGCCACCTTTTCTATGTTCGATGCTGAAATCATAGCTTTGGAGTCTTTCTATCCAACGTGCCAGCTGAGCTTCCGGATTCTTGAATTGAAGCAACCATCGTAGAGCTGAATGGTCAGTTCTTAGCAAGAAATTCTGTCCATACAAGTATTTGTGGTAATGCTTCACGCTTTCTATGACAGCAAGCAGCTCTCTTCTTGTTACGCAATAGTTCTTCTCGGGCTTGGATAACGTTCGGCTAAAATATCCGATGACCTTTTCTTTACCTTCAATCTGTTGAGATAGTACACCACCAATTCCGTACGCACTGGCATCTGTATCCAAAACAAATTTTTCGCCAGGAATTGGATACGCCAGAACAGGAGTTGAACATAAAAGTTCTTTTAGATGATGAAATGACTGTTCCTGTTCTTCACTCCACTGGAACTTCGTACCTTTTTGCGTTAATTTATGGAGGCTTGCGGCGATGCTGGCGAAGTTTGGTACGAAACGCCTGTAGTATGTGCATAAACCAAGGAAGCTGCGCAACTCGTGGAGATTCCGTGGACGTGGCCAATCTTTTACTGCTTGAATTTTGTCTTCATCGGTGGATGTGCCCTCTGCTGTAACATGATGACCCAGGTACTTAACTTCTCGCTGGAAAAGCGAGCACTTCTTGGCGTTAAGTCGTAAGCCAGCGGCTGACAATTGCTGGATAACGTCTTTCAAGTTCTTAAGGTGCTCGTCAAATGTTTTGCCCATCACTATGATATCGTCGAGGTATATCAAGCAGGACTTCCAATGCAACCCCTTTAGCACCCGCTCCATCAATCGCTCGAACGTAGCCGGAGCATTGCAGAGCCCGAATGGCATTACATTGAATTGCCAAAGACCGCCATTAACGCCAAAAGCTGTCTTTTCTTTGTCTTTCTCGGCGATCTCTACTTGCCAATATCCACTCTGCAAATCAAGCGTGGAAAACCATGTTGTTCCGGCTAGTGTGTCCAACGTGTCATCAATGCGTGGAAGCGGATAACTGTCCTTTTTGGTAACATCATTCAATTTTCTGTAGTCCACGCAAAATCGGGTACTTCCATCTTTCTTTTTGACCAGCACAACTGGCGAGCACCAAGGACTTGATGAAGGTTCAATCACACCACTTTCCGCCATTTCCTTAACGAGCTTTTGAACCTCATCTCGTTTTGCTAGAGGGACACTTCGTGGTGCCTGTTTTATGGGTCTTTCTTCTGTGGTATTTATTTCATGCTTCACCACAGATGTTCTCCCTTGATTTTTCTTCTCAATGGCAAAGGCGGAGGCATTTTTCCATAACAATTTCTTGGCTTTATTTTTCTCGGACGGTGATAGATGACGTGTCCAAGTTTCGACATAACCTTCCAGATGTTTCATCACTTCATTATGCTTCTTTGGAGATTTGCTTTCCAAGTTGACTATTGCTTCGGCAGGAGTACATTTGCCAATGTCCGAAAATTTTCCAATTTGCTCTTGATGGTCAGATAAATTCAAAACTCGAACTGGTATAAGTCCCTCTTCATTTGTTGTTACCAGGGCATTTGCTATCAAGATGTTGTTGTTTTTATTTTCTGCTGGTTCAACAACCCACAATTTTCCGACTTCACAATCTCCATTCATAGAAACCCATATAATTGTTTCGGCATTTGGTGGTATTGACTCTGGCTGGCTCATTGTCAAATATCTGACAAGTGTATTCTCACTGTAGCCCACGTTTACCGGTATTTCGATATCGCACCAGGTCATTACACGACGCTTCAAATCCAAGTTGAGACCAAAAGCAATCATAAAATCCGCTCCAATTATAACTTCGTCCACTATATCGGCCACAATGAATTCATAATTAACGGATTTGTTTGCAATGGTTAACTTTACAGGAACCTTTCCATATACAGTTGCGGGTTCACCTGTAGCCGTGCGTAGTTTGACTCCAATTAGTGAAGTAACTTTTCCTCTTACTAAATCGGATCTAATAATAGATTTCGATGCACCAGTATCCAACGTCAAAGTTCGCTTGTATCCATTAATACCACCCGCAATAGTCAAATTGTTATTTTTCTGTTGAACTATTGCTATAGAGATTGTGGGGCCATCACATGTGGGAGCCAGCTCTTGCCCCGCTGAACTAGCTCGATTTAGTTTAAATGTGAATCACTGGACTGTGGGTTCACCCACATATGGCTATTGTTTGGCGGTGAAGGCGATTTCGATCTTGATCGCTTACGACGTGCTTTACATTCACGAGCAACATGTCCAGGCTTATCACAGTTATAGCACTTTATTCTGGATTTAGTTGTCTCCTGCTTCATTTCTTGCATTGCCTGCTTAACTGCTTCTTTCACTGAGTCAATCACGGAATTTGATTCATCTTGCTCGGTCTCCACTCTGCGTACCTTGTGAATTTGAGGTCGTGCCAACAATCTCGCAGTTTCTTGTGCAAGTGCAAATGTTACTGTTTCTGCGAATGTAGCCTTTTGTGACGCATATGTCGCGCATTTTATATCAGGGTCTCTAATTCCATTCACAAAGGTCTCGATCTTGATGCGGTCCACAAGTGGATGACTTTCTCCTGGATATGTCAAAAGCACCAACCGCTCAACCTCTGTTGCAAAGTCTTGTAGAGTCTCATTTGACTTCTGGACTCTTCCTCTTAATTCCATTCTGAAGATGTCTTGTTTATGTTCTCCGCCGTACTTACGTTGAAGTGCCGCTATTACGTCATTATAATTATTTCTAGAGGCAGCGGGAATGCTTTGTATCACATCAGCGGCGTTGCCCTTTAATGCCAATAGAAGTTCAATTGCTTTGTCATTGTCGTTCCATAAATTTCTAGAAGCAACCATTTCAAATTGGAATTTGAATACATCAAATGAAGTTGAGCCATCGAAAACAGGAGGTTTGGTTTTCGAGCCCTCGATAACGCGCACTGGTCCACTTTTAATTTCCAGCTCTGACATTTTTCTTTCAATGTGTAGAAACTTCTCATCATGAACCATAATTTTCTCATCCACAGAAATAATCTTCTTATCCAGCTCCCCAATTTGGCTTTCGATATGGTCCACACGTTTTTCCATGCCTTCAGCAATTTGTTGAAGATTCTCATTTAGAATTCTAGAATTTTCGTCCATCTTTTTTGAATTTTCGTCCATCTTTTTTGAATTTTCGTCGAATTTTTCTTCCAATTTTCTAGAATTCTCTTGCATTTTTAGAGAATTTTCTTCCATCATTTTGCTCAAAATATTGACCATCGATGTGTAATCAACAACATTAGAAGCTACAGATGGAGTTTCCAAGGCGCTGGCTACTACTGATTCGTCAAGATCTTCCTTATAATCGAACTCATGTGTTTCGATATCAATACTGCGCCGCTCGAACTCTTCCAGTAGTCGCTTTTGTAATTGGGCCTTGTTTCCTGTAGTCGGCTGCTCCATTTTGCTCAATTCCTTCTTCAAGTCTTCCACTCGAAGCTGATTAAACTTCATTGTAGATTTTTTTCCCGTTATTTCACTTCCGACACCAATTGTTACGTTTTTATATTGAGGCGTGTTTAATAACCCGATAATTAAAACACAGTCCTTTTCAAATAACGACAATCTACAATTTATTAGTTTAACTGATGGCTTCACTTATTTGCTCTACGATGTGTACTGTATAAACTTTAGCTTACGACTGACTTGACTGCTCCCTCCGCCAGGGGCTTATATACCGTGATTTGACGATTTCGAAAATTCTGGATAGTCTGGCCTACAACCATCCAGAACTATCTTGTACAATTTATCTAACACCACATATTCAACTGGTTATCTTCATTGCCTACAGCCATCTGGAATATTCTATCGGCGTTACTTTACAGGTGATATGGCACACATACTTTTAGGCTTATGCTAATAATCTAGTGCATTCTACTAGATTAGGTAGATGTCGTGCAGGCATAAAACAAAAGGCGTTACTTTTACAATGAACGATTGGAAACACAAAAGATGTTTAAGAAAGTACTAGAAAATAAAGAAATGACTCTAACAAGTTATGACGTAATTTTATCGTTACAATTTGAAATTTAAATTAACGTAAACTAATTTAAATAAACTTAAATAAAGAAATATCACATTCGTAACAATATGTAATTTTACTACCACAATTGCCCAAAGTTGCCCACAGACAACTTTTCAATTTTAAAAATTTCTCATCTGTTGTTTTTTTGCAATTCTAAGATTTGACTTCCAGAAATATTTTATTTGACATGTACTACAATAGATTTAATAAAAACTTTCAACATTTTAGTTGTAATTTTTGAAAAAAGCCACATGTATAAAAACCTCTTTTTAAATTCGCAAATATTTTTTTTCTTGAGGTACGTGCGTATTAATGAAAATTTTTTTGCTAATTGACAACCAAATTATCTGATTTTTCATTCAAGTTAAAGAAAACACTTGTAGCTTTCGATACCGTTACAGTTTTATGAACAAAAACAAAAACAACGCTGACAGTGAGTCTCAAAACACAAAAAGTTGCCCACAGGCAACTTTAGGGTCGAAAGGGTTAAGTGTTAATCAGTACAAATCTCTTGGCAATCGCCAAGAAAGTCTTAAACCCCGGCGATAAAATGCTATTCAGAACAATAAAAGTGTCTATATATTCCGCCATTGCCAGATTTCAGAAAGCTTAAATAGACCCCACTTGACAACGAAAGAACAATCCCAAAAAGGAAATTGTTTTTTTTTTCTCATTTTGGAATAGAGGGATTTATTTTCATAATGGAAACGGGCCCCTAAAAGGAAACTGAAATTTCTCCCCAAAAAACATAAAAAATTGGTAGTGTTGTATACTATATAATTTTTTGGGTCATTAAGTTTTTGCGCCCATATTCATAGCGGTCTAAATTTCATAATATCAGTTAACATTTGCGACCGGAATCCTGCGAACTAGAGATGTGCACGTGAGTAATATTTTACTTACGCACACTCAGAACGGAAAAATCTTACTTACGCACGATATTTTATGGTAGGACTCACGCACATTCACGATAAGAACATTTGTACTCAAGATTATAAATGTCGTGACTCAGGAAATATACCATGACTCATGAAAAATCTCGTGACTCACGTATAATTTCATAAGTAGTTTAGCTGCGGGACCTGACTGAAAACATGAAAATGATTAAAATCGAGAGCGTTAATAAACTCTTAACATCCAAGGTCACTCACGAAAATTTTCGTGAGCCACAACAATTTCTAAATCGACTCAGAAGGTGATTGTAAGTCAATCACAATATATTTTATGGGGTCTAAAATCAATATCTTTAAAAGGCACATTTTTGCAGATCATCGGATCGGATGAAATTTACACTTCCAAGAGGCTCCGGAAGTCAAGTCTGGGGATCGGTTTATGTGGGGGTTATACCTAAAAATGGTTCGATATGTGCCATTCGCAATATCATGCGACCTACATCAATAACAATTACTTATGCCAAGTTTCAAGTCGATAGCTTGTTTCGTTCGAAAGTTAGCGTGATTTCAACAGACGTAAGGACACGGACAAAAGTTCCGATAAATCCTAAATTTAATATCTTTTTTAAATGAAGATTACAAATTTCGTATTGTTAAGAACAAGTAAACTCAAATTTATGATAGGCGCTGATAAATTTGAAACTTGGTTTGGCTAAACTTCAAAAAATAAATAAAATTAATTTTCTTTCAGTGTTATCTTTTTTTCAGTACTGTCTCAATTATTACTCTCTCGATTATGAACTCTTTGCTTGGCATCAGAAAATCTAATAAAATTAATTTTAATTCAAATTAATTACAATTTGTCCAATAAATTCAATTATTGTCCATCTTTATCAGTACGAAATGTTTAATGTCTCTGAACTTTCATAAAACATGTGCATGTTGTGCCATAAAAAAAATGATGAATAAACATTCCGTAATATGCATTGGCTATGAATAACAGCAGAACTCTTAGTTGTGACTAGTAATCTTACTATGAAACATAAAAAAGTAAATGAGCCAAAAGAGTTTCACTTTCAATAGATTTTAGAAACTATTAATTATCGCAATTTAATGGGTAACCGACACAAAATTCTACCAATTCAAAAGACCCTATTTTTATACCCTAAATCACACAGTGGTATAATAATTTTGAGCTAACAAAAAATGTGCCTACTAGAAATACCGATTCTAAACCCCATAAAATATATACCGATATACCGACATATTTAAATCAAGCGATATTTAAATGTTGGGGAGCTATATGCAACTCTAAGGTAATGTGTCTCATATTATAAGTAAGATCTGTTACAAAATATATGGCAAACATTCAGCAAATCGGGCGATATATGTATATATTTGGGAGCTATGTCTAAATCTCAACCGGTCGGACACATTTTCTTTAAGATAAACGCTGACCTCTATGCGTTTTAATATCTACCAAAATTTGGAGAAAATTTTACCAAAAAACTAACCACGGAACCACCGTGGTGCAATGGTTAGCATGCCCGCCTTGCATACACAAGGTCGTGGGTTCGATTCCTGCTTTGACCGAACACCAAATAGCTTTCCATCGGTGGATTATCCCACCTCAGTAATGCTGGTGACATTTCTGAGGGTTTCAAATCTTCTCTAAGTGGTTTCACTGCAATGTGGAACGCCATTCGGACTCGGCTATAAAAAGGAGGTCCCTTGTCATTGCGCTTAACATGGAATCGGGCAGCACTCAGTGATAAGAGAGAAGTTCACCAATGTGGTATCACAATGGACTGAATAGTCTAAGTGAGCCTGATACATCGGGCTGCCACCTAACCAACAAAAAAATATGTTTTTATGATAAAGAAAATTTTATTTCTATAGATTTTTTTAAGTTTTATTTATTTAGATTTTGCAAAGATTTTATTTCTATAGAAGATTTTGTCAAAATTTTATTTCTATAGAAAATTTTGTCAAAATCGTATTTCATAGACAATTTTGTCAAAATTTTATTTCTATATAATACTTTCTCAAAATTTTATTTATATAGAAAATTTTGTAAACATTTTATTTCTATAGAAAATGTTGTCCATATTTTATTTCTTTAGTAAATTTTGCCCAAATTTTATTTCAATAGAAAATTTTGTCAAAATTTTATTTCTATAGAAGATTTTGCCAAAATTGTATTTTTATAGAAAATTTTGTCAACATTTTATTTCTATCGAAAATTTTGCCAAAATTTTATTTCTTTGGTAAATTTTGCTAAAATTTTATTTCTACAGAAAATGTTGTCAAAATTTTAGTACTATAGAAGATAGTGTCAAAATTTTATTTCTATAGAAACTTTTGTAAACATTTTATTACTACAGAATATTTTGTCAAAATTGTATTTCTAAAGAAAATTTTGTCAACATTTTATTTCTATAGAAAATGTTGTCAAAATTTTATTTCTTTAGTAAATTTTGCTAAAATTTTATTTCTATAGCAAATTTTGTCAAAATTTTATTTCTATAGAAACTTTTGTCAAAATTTTATTTTTATAGAAAATTATGTAAAAATTTTATTTCTATAGAAATTTTTGTCAACACTTTATTTCTATAGATAATTTTGTCAAAATTTTATTTCCATCTAATTATACAATTATTTTTCGAGCTTTATGGACAGATATAGATTAAGGAACATGGTTAATAGAGCCATTGAAAAGAAAACGCCAGATACAAATCTATACACGCCTGGACTGTACATGTTTCGGTTCGGGCGAATGAACCTTTCCACAGCCTTTAGTATAGATCTGGCTGGGAGAGATAACTCAATTTCATTAGTAAATTTTGCTACAATTTTATTTCTATAGCAAATTTTGTTAAAATTTTATTTCTATAGAAGATTTTGCCTATAGAAAATTTTGTCAAAATTTTATTTCTATAGAAGATAGTGTCAAAATTTTATTTCTATAGAAAATGTTGTAAACATTTTATTACTACAGAATATTTTGTCAAAATTGTATTTCTATAGAAAATTTTGTCAACATTTTATTTCTATAGAAGATTTTGCCAAATTTTTATTTCTATAGAAAATTATATCAAATTTTTATTTCTATCGAATATTGAGTAAAAATTTTATTTCTATAGAAAATTTTGTCAAATTCTAGAGAAAATTTTGTCAAAATTTTATTTCTATAGAAAAAGTTTGTCAAAATTTTATTTTTATAGAAAATTGTTCAAAATTTTATTGCTATTGAAAATTTGTGAAATACCCTTTAGGTGGAGAGGAATATTTTGCAAAATCTACCAACATATTAAGAATTCTACCAATCTACCAAACAGTAAAAAATCTACCAGTTTTGGTAGAATTCTTTAGAAAATTTAGTCAAAATTTTATTTCTATAGAAAATATAGAATATAGAAAATTTGGTCAAAATTTTATGTCTATACACTGAAAAAAAAATTGACCTAATATGGAAGATTATGCAACTTAAATTTTAGGACTCAAAGTTTACGCAATGTCAAGGACAAAATTCTTTAAATTAATGACATTTTAATTAGAAGAAAGTTTATAATCCTTGCTTCAAAAAATGTTTTCATTAAATTTAGGACACAAATCTTGAAATTTTGCGTCTCTCTGCTGAAGTTGTAGTTTTGTCAAAATTTTATTTCTATGGGAAATTTTGTCAAAGATTTATTTCTATAGAAAATCTTGTCAAAATTTTATTTCATTAGTATTTCATTAGAATATAGTGTCAAAATTTTATTTCTATAGAAAATTTTGTAAACATTTTTGTCAAAGTTTTATTTCTATAGAAAATCTTGTCAAAATTTTATTTCATTAGTAAATTTTGCTAAAATTTTATTTCTATAGCAAATTTTGTTAAAATTTTATTTCTATAGAAGATTTTGCCAAAATTTTATTTCTATAGAAGATAGTGTCAAAATTTTATTTCTATAGAAAATTTTGTCAAAATTTTATTTCTATAGAATATAGTGTCAACATTTTATTTCTATAGAAAATTTTATAAACATTTTATTACTAGAGAATATTTTGTCAAAATTGTATTTCTATAGAAAATTTTGTCAAAATTTTATTTCTATAGAAGATTTTGCCAAAATTTTATTTCTATAGAAAATTATATCAAATTTTTATTTCTATAGAATATTGAGTAAACATTTTATTTCTATAGAAAATTTTGTCAAATTCTAGAGAAAATTTTGTCAAAATTTTATTTCTATAGAAAAGTTTGTCAAAAATTTATTTTTATAGATAATTGTTCAAAATTTTATTTCTATTGGAAATTTGTGAAATACCCTTTAGATGGAGAGGAATATTTTGCAAAATCTATCAACATATTAAGAATTTTACCAATCTACCAAACAGTAAAAAATCTACCAGTTTTGGTAGAATTCTTGCAACTGTGGCAACTGTGTGCTTATACTCATGCTGAGAACACTATGCACAGTTGCACATAAATTGTATATATTTTTTAGCCACTGTAACGTAGTTATATTTCACTCAATTCGTTTTGGTTTATTGCAAAACTTTCCTAGCGGAATGAAATACATTCATTGCTAGAAAATTTTGTGTTGCAATTTTTAGCGTTTCAAAGCTGCATTAGGACATTATGCAATCGAGAACATTTATTATGAATGCATTATGTGTTTGTATCTGCTGTTGTCTGATAGAACTGCTTAGCATCTTGTAGCGTTTAATTAGCACTAGCTTAGAATATTCTGCACGCTAAGCTTAATGAGTTAATTGCTGAAAATGTATGTCATATGACCTCAACTCAGTTTTCTTTTGTGAAAAATCAAGTATAAAAATTGTATGGGGTCACCAAATTTGTAATGCGGAACTGACAACAGATGGCGTAGTTCGGGATATATACACTGACGATCAAAACTGAGTGCATGTTTTTAACATTTTTACTAACACATAGTGCTATAACTTCTCCTATATTTGCCGCATTGGGCCGAAATTTTCGGCGATTAATTTTGAATATGTAACTTAGACAATGTGGTAAGCGGACAATATATGAGATCTGCAACTCAGCCTAATACGTACAAAAATATATGAAACGCTTAGTACTTAGTACTAACATATGGTAATCTGGTCATGTCTCAATATCGACAACAGAGTCGAATATTCATGGAAAGAAGTTTATGCTGTATATTTGATGGGACCAGCTAGCGTGCTGTTAGGGATGAAAAATTCAGTACTTTAGTACAATTTTCAATCATTTTACTAAAATACCTACACGGATGAAAAAGACTGTTTTTCATATGTTTGGCTATAAACATTATATGTTTGGAACACACATTTTTAAACACAATATTTTTGAGTGCATAAACTAGCATAATATGTTTGGGACATATATGTTAAAATGTTAGAACATATTATGTTTGGGACATAAAATGTTTGTAAATATAATATGCTTGAATGCAAACATATATTAATTTAGAAATAGCCTATAAACATATATGTGTTTAGTAGCTTGGAGCGCTATTTAACAGGGAGCGATATTGAATTAAGTTGGTGGTTGTTGCTTGTTATTACAAAATTAACATTTTATTTTTCCTTGGGCAATTGATCAGCTACTTCTTTGATCCTTACAAACTGTGTGGTCCGCTGTTCCCCGTCCGGCAAAAGGTAAAATTAATATAAAATAAAAATCATAAAATTGAATAATTTCTTCTACAATGTTTGTATTACAAGAAAAGGTGCTAAGAACTAAAAAATCTCGTGGAAGTGAGAAAGATGTGGGGGAATATACAATTGGGCAGAAACAAAATTTTGAGCATTCTGGTCGAAAACCTATGTTGTTAGCACCTATATTACCTGTTTATTTTCATAATTCATCATGATTGTAAATATATAAATAAATAAATAAAAGTTTGAGCACAATATTGTTTTAATATTTTTGGGTGCAAAATGCTTCCAAACATATTATATGTTCACATAATAACATATTGTTTTTTAGAAGACAACATTATTGAATTTGGATGCAAAAATACAAAATGTTTGGAACTTAGACTACCCAAACATATATTGTTTAGACCAATATGCTTTCAAACATATTATATATTGGAAGAGATCAAACATATAAATGTTTGGGCAATACCCAAAAATGTATATGCTTGAAGCAAAATATGTTTGGGAGTATATGTTACAGAAGCGATTTTTGTGAGGGTATATAGATTATCAATTTCATGAAAATTGGATTAAAGTATTGGTGCCTATATGCTCTAGAAGTCGAATCGGTTTATATCGTGGCTATATTGAAACATGACCCGTATAGCCCGTCTTCGAGCTGCATTCAAATAAAATAAGAAGAAGGTGTTTGTGCAAAATTGCAGCAAGATATCTTTATTACTGAAAAGAAATACTGTTTTTGTAAAACTGTCTACGGAAAACTGAACTCTTTACTAGTAAATGTAAATTGGCATGCTATTCTTCCTGCGAACAATCTTGAGGAATCAATGAATATATTTTACGAAACTTTGAACTCATTCATTGGTAAATCTGTCCCATTAATTCGCGTTACTAATTACACTGGCCCGCCCTGGAACAACAACAAGTTAAGTAACTTAAAAAACAGGAAGAATAAACTTTACAAAAAGTACAAAAAATCTTGCTCAGCTACTGATTAATCAAATTACTTAATCGCTCATTCGGAATACGGCTTGTGGAATAGACAATCATACAATAATTATCTATCAAAAATCAAAAATGAATTGAAACTTAACCCAAAATCATTTTACAAATTTGTTAATTCCAAACGTCAATCGAGTGTTTATCCAAGAAATCTTCACTATGGTACTGTTGAGGCGGATGATAATGTATCTATATGTAATATGTTTTCCAAGTTCTTTGCAACAACATACTCCCATAAGAATTTCAAGCAATCTGATGTGTACCCATATAAGATAATGGAACATTCTACACTCTCCACTTCTTTTATATCTCCTAATATTGTGCTGAGTTACATGGAAAAGATAAAATGTTCTTTTCGTCCGGGGACTGATGCTATCCCCAGTAACATACTAAAATATTGTGCTCATTCTCTATCGACTGCCTTTTCTACTCTATTTAACGGATCTTTGCGAACTGGTATCTTTCCCACTCGGTGGAAGGACTCATTTATCATTCCACTATTTAAAAGTGCAAACAAGTCTGATATTACTAACTACAGAGGCATTGCTTAGCTGAGTGATATTCCAAAACTAATGGAGAATATTATATCTGATATTTTGATTCATCAAGTCTCCTCTTTTCTATCACCCAAACAACATGGCTTCCGTAAATCTTGTTCAACCATATCAAATGTCTTGGAACTGACCACATTGGTTAATGAAGGCTTTAGAGATCGTTTACAGACTGACTCACTTCTACTGTAAAGGGAGATACGGTCAAAATTTGGTCAAGGTAAATCGGTGAAATCGTTTATTTAAAAAATCAAATTAAATTTCTTTTTCAAGCTCAATTAGTATAAAATTCGGGAAAAATATTCAGTTAGACTTTCGCTTTTCCAAATCCGAATTGCCGGGCCTCACGCTTGACACCTGCCATCAGATTTTGTACAGCCACCTTGCCCACCTTCTTCGCCGCAGAAAGCCAGTTTGCCTTGAACTACTGCTCGTCCTTAGCAGTTTTTTTGGTCTTCTTTACGTTCCGCTTGTCCTTGGGAACCACCTGCACGTTGTTGGCGGCGTACCACTCCATGGCCTTTTTACCGTAATGGTAAGATGCCAAATCCGGCCAAAACAGTACGGAACAACCGTGTTTCTTCAGGAAAGGCAGCAGACACTCTTTCACGTAAATTTCTTGGTTGACAGTCCCGGAAGCTATGAAAATGCTGCTTTTCAAGCCACAGGTACAGGTGGCTTGCCAAACCAGATATTTCTTTGCGAACTTTGACAGTTTTATGTGCTTGAAAATATCTGCTACCTTTCCCCTTCCTTTTGCCGTATAAAACTCCTCTCCCGGAAGCTGCTTGTAGTCGGATTTGACGTAGGTTTCGTCGTCCATTACCACGCAGTCAAACTTCGTCAGCATCGTCGTGTACAGCCTCCGAGATCGCGCTTTAGCCGTCGTATTTTGTTTATCATCGCGATTTGGAGTCACTACCTTCTTGTAAGTCGATAGTCCGCCTCGATTTTTGGCTCGATGCACGGTTGTAGACGATACACCCAGCTTATTTGCGGCATCTCGGCAACTCTCTTTGTCGTCTCAGCGGCTTCCGATTTTCGATTTCCCCCCCATCCAGACTTCCTGGCTGTCGACAAACGTTCGCCAAACACTTTAATTACATTTGTAACGGTTGATTTGGCAACTTTTAGCGATTTTGCCAACTTTGCGTGCGAGTAGCACGGATTTTCGCGATGCGCGAGCAAAATTTTGATACGCTGCTCTTCTTGCTTGGACGGTATTTTGACAACTGAAGAGTGAATTCCAAAATCAAAATAGGAGCAACATTCTACACACACACCTTCAAAATGAGGGTTCTTCAGGTTTTTTAAATGCAAAATTGAAAGAAATAAGTCAAGTTTATATTGATCACCCTTTACAAATTATATCGCATGGGTTTCAGTGACTTAATGGTATCCTGGCTTGAAAGTTATCTGACAAATAGAACTCAATGTGTAGTATTTGATAACATTATTTCGGAATCGATACATGTGCCCTCTGGTATTCCTCAAGGCAGTCATCTTGGATCTTGGATCTACATTGCGAGTTAGTCCATACGACAAAAAAAAAACAGATAAAAAAGTTATGTATCGGTAAGTCTACAAATAATTACGAATCGACATGGACTTTTGCACGGTACGTAGAGAGCCAGAATTAAAATATGGGGGTCGCTTATATCGGGGCTATATAGAATTATGAACTTGATATGGACCAATTTTTGTGTGATTGGGGATCGACTTATCTGAGGGCTATATATATATAACTATAGACCGATATGGACCTAGTTAGGAATGGTTGTTAACGGCCATATACTAGCACAATGTACCAAATTTCAACTGACTCGGATGAAATTTGCTCCTCCAAGAGGCTCCAAAACCAAATCTCGGGATCGGTTTATATGAGAGCTACCACCACGTACCAAATTTCAACCAGATCGGTTGAATTTTACTTCTCCAAAATGCACCGGAGGTCAAATCGGGGGATCGCTTTATATGGGGGCTATATATAATTATGGACCGATTTCGACGAATTTTTGCATGGGTGTTTTTGAGGCCATATATTAACAACACGTACCAAATTTCAACTGAATCAGATGAATTTTAGTCTTCCAAGAGGCTCCGGAAGTCAAATGGGGGATCGGTTTATATGGGGGCTATATATAATTATTGACCGATATGGACCAATTTTTGCAGTTTTTAGAACCGATATACTAACACCATGTACAAAATTTCAGCCGGATCGGATGAAATTTTTTTCTCTTAGAGGCTCCGCAAGACAAATCTGGGGATCGGTTTATATGGGGGCTATACGTAATTATGGACCGATGTGTACCAATTTTTGCATGGTTGTTAGAGACCATATATTAACACCACGTACCAAATTTCAAATGAATAAGATGAATTTTAGTCTTCCAAGAGGCTCCGCAAGCCAAATCGGGGGATGGGTTTATATGGGGGCTATATATAATTATGGATCGATGTGTACCAATTTTTGCATGGTTGTTAGAGACCATATACTAACACCATGTACAAAATTTCAGCCGGATCGGATGAAATTTGCTTTTCTTAGAGGTCTCGCAAGCCAAATCGGGGGATCGGTTTATATGGGGGCTATATATAATTATGGACCGATGTGTACCAATTTTTGCATGGTTGTTAGAGACCATATACTAACACCATGTACAAAATTTCAGCCGGATCGGATGAAATTTGCTTTTCGTAGAGGTCTCGCAAGCCAAATCGGGGGATCGGTTTATATGGGGGCTATACGTCATTATGGACCGATGTGTACCAATTTTTGCATGGTTGTTAGAGACCATATACTAACACCATGTACAAAATTTCAGCCGGATCGGATGAAATTTGCTTTTCTTAGAGGTCTCGCAAGCCAAATCGGGGGATCGGTTTATATGGGGGCTATATATAATTATGGACCGATGTGTACCAATTTTTGCATGGTTGTTAGAGACCATATACTAACACCATGTACAAAATTTCAGCCGGATCGGATGAAATTTGCTTTTCTTAGAGGTCTCGCAAGCCAAATCGGGGGATCGGTTTATATGGGGGCTATACGTAATTATGGACCGATGTGTACCAATTTTTGCATGGTTGTTAGAGACCATATACTAACACCATGTTTCAGCCGGATCGGATGAAATTTGCTTCTCTTAGAGCAAGCGCAAGCCAAATTTGGGGGTCCGTTTATATGGGGGCTATACGTAAAAGTGGACCGATATGGCCCATTTGCAATACCATCCGACCTACATCAATAACAACTACTTGTGCCAAGTTTCAAGTCGATAGCTTGTTTCTTTCGGAAGTTATTTCAAGTGAAGTGATTTCAATAGACGGACGGACATGCTCAGATCGACTCAGAATTTCACCATGACCCAGAATATTTATACTTTATGGGGTCTTAGAGCAATATTTCGATGTGTTACAAACGGAATGACAAAGTTAATATACCCCCATCCTATGGTGGAGAGTATAAAAAAGCAAACACATCTCTTTTTATATATGACTATATTAATAACGACATGCTTGAAACTGTTGAATACTTTAAGGATCTCGGTATACTTTTGGATCGCAGACTAGATTTTAGATCTCACATATCTATGACCGTCAATAAATCATATGGATCACTTGGATTTGTCAAACGCTGGAGTAAAGAGTTTTCTGACCCATTTGTAACAAGGAATTTGTACACTTCACTTGAGCGTCCAATCCTTGAATATGGATCTGTAATACGGGACCCACAGTATCAAATACACTGCAACCGTGTTGAATTTGTACAAAAGCAATTTCCGCTGTTTTGTTTACGTCGGAACAACTAGACTCCTCAAACCATGCCATCTTACAACGAAAGACTTTCACTTGTCAAATTGCCTACACAGAAAAGTAGACGTACTATGCTGAATATCTGTTTTATCGTTGATGTTTTTAATGGTATTTTAAATTTGATTTAAATCTGAGTTCCTTCTTAACAGTATCTCATTCAATATACCGTCAAGACCTACTCGTAATTTTGAACTGATTCGCATTCAGTACACTGAAAAAACAGTGAACCCTTTTCCATTGCAAAATGAACTAAACTGTAGTAATATTGACCATGATTTAGCCCTTAAGATTTTTTTCAACTTGTCTAGTTTATAATTTTCTTAAATTTTAGTTCATCTATAACATTGTAGTTTAGTTCATTTTTACAACACCATAAGATTTATATACCCCTACCAAGTTAAAAAGTCAGTATTATTTTGGTTTACTTGCTTATTTTTTGGGAAACCCGATACTAAAAATTGGTTAACAGTCTCTTTAAAATGTCGACGACTAAACTATTTTTAAATCAATCATTCTACAGTACAGAGAAATTAAATAATTAAAGGAACAACAAACCGTTTTACTATTATGAAAATTTTCATACATTAAAATTAAACTTTCCACCACGTGGAACAGAGAGTAGTTCATTTGAACCCGCTGTTTGGACACTTTGACTTATCCTTTTTTTATTCATCGTAGGTAATTTTTTCACATATCTTGCTGGAAAAAATGGAAACAATAATGAAAATTGTTAAAAATTAACACCATGAAATGAAATATAATTTTTAATTCTTCACTTTACCTTGTAACTTACCATATTTGGGGGCATTTTATCAAATGGAGCAAGGAATTTCTTTTTTTCGTTGGAAAACGTATCTCATAAAATTTGTACCTGAAACAATTAGAGAAATAATGAAGTATTCTAAATAAACTCATAAAACTATGTTATCGATGTGAAGGATATAATAAAATAAATATTCTATTTGAAAGAAAGCCAAAGTTTTAATATAAAACATACCAATTCTATATTAAATTGTACGCTGAGGGGAAATATAAAAGTTGTCCAAATTTATTTGGGTTACTCTGAAATTAAATATTTATTTTTTACATTAAATAAAATTATTAAATATGTTTTCACAAAATATAATGAAAAAAAAAATAATATGCTTAAAAAACCAAATATTCTTGATAACCTTAGACAGTCATCATTCGTCAAAATGACGACACGCAATTTCATTTTCGATTTAAAATGCATTTCAGTCTATTGGGAAATGGTAAATTTAAGTTATACTAATTCGACCGTTTTATTAATTTTTGTTTTATACTACTTAAAACCAAATTGAATAAGAAAATAAATTCAAGTTTGGTTCACTTTTTCGCTTACGATGAAAATTATAGCGTCTTGAAATCAGCCGTAGTCAAAATGACGAAGGATGACGTTAATGTACAAAAAATAAGGATGACTGTCGAGGGTTAAAAGAAAGTTAAAGAATCCTTACCAATTCACTATTAAATTACAGGCAAAGGAGTACTAAAAAATTGTCCAAATTTTTAAGGGGTTATTCTGAAATTAAATATTTGTTTTTACATTAAAAATATTACATTGGTTTCCAAAAAATTTGATTAAAGAAATACTAAAATAAGGTATTAAAAACCTGTAATTTTGATGATAAAAAGGTCACAAAAACGTAAATATTCTAGTTGAAATAAAGCCAGTTTTCAAAAGAAAACTTACCAACTCTCTATTCTTTAAATTTGTTCGAATCCATCTGGAGTTGCTCTGAAATTAAATATTGTTTTTACAACAAAGAAAAACATTAAACTGGTTTCCAAAAACATTAATTAACAAAAAATAATATACATAAAAATATTCTTTTTAAAAGAAAGTCATATTAAAAAAATACTTACCAATTTATGAATAAACTATACGCTGAGATATAACAAAAATTTTCCAAATTCATTTGGAATTGAATATTAGTTTTTTACATAGAATAATAAAAAATTCAATACACTTTCAATTTCAACATATTTTCCTAAATATTCTTAATAACTTTTTTCTAAACTACCGATAAAATATTAATAACTTTCATTTAAAAGGTTTAATAAACAAACACCAATATATGTCTCAAAAATCCAAAATATTCCATGCCTTTATATTCCCTTGTTGTATACCTACTTAAAAGATGCAACAGCCCACGCCAACGCCAACTATACAACTGAAGCATGTCAGACAAAACCAAGCAAATCCAAAACATTCCTACAACAACAAAAACACATGTGCCTTTATTGAAAACAACACCTCATCCAGCAACAACAACACACACACAAACCACTAAATGAACAAAAATGAAAACAACCCCACGCTCATGTATACACAACAAAACTCAAATAACATCATCTTTACATTAATCACATTCCACTATTCCGATAAAGATCTCTGTACTATGCATTAGTTCTTCGCATCTGCTGACAATTTACTCTAAGAATAATATTCGTAAAGGCACATCATTTTATGAACGATGAAACTTTTAACTTAAAATTTGCAAAATTTTCAAGAAATGTTATCTACCATTTTTGACGAAAATGTCTATAAATTTAATTACATGTGAACTAAAAATATTTCATTGGGTAATTTTTTACCAACAATTATTAACTATAGGAATTGTCAGTAAGAAATTGCTATCCACTTTCAAGTTCATTTTTCGTAAAAAAATATTTTCTCATACAAAAAAATCTTATAGTAAATTGCACTTATTATTTAGAAAATACTTTACATTTCACAAGTAGTTTTATAGCATGACAAACGAATTTTTAACTACCAGTTAAGAAATTTTTTAAGGAAATTTCCATCGTATTTTGTAGGCCATGAACTAAACGATTGCTACTTAGAATTTGTAAAATTTCCTTTCGAGTAGTTAATTTTCGTTGAAGATACGAAAAATGAACTAAAATTCTGGAAAATTCTTGTAATAAATTATTGTAAAAATCTTCTTAAATTTACGAGACACTTTTTTTTCTGTGTACTTTAGCACAAACTTTGAAAATAACGATCTTGTTCGCCGACTATGTGATGAGTTTAAAAAATACTATAAATATTTTGATCTTTCAGAAGATAAATAAAAGTACTATTAGGTATCAGAAAATACTTTTTGTGTTAATTTCTTTTTCCGTTTTAAAAATCCAATTTTTTCCATCCCTGGGTGGTGCACTATGAGCTTCTGTAACCGAATGAAATGATCAAAGCGGCTTTGTAGCAGAAAATTATGTAAACATTTTATTTCTATAGAAAATGTCAACATTTTATTTCTATAGAAAATTTTGTCAAAATTTTATTTCTATAGAAAATTTTGTCAAAATTTTATTTCTATGGAATATTTTGTCAAAATTTTATTTCTATAGAAAATTTTGTCAAAATTTTATTTATATATAAATTTTCCAAAAATTTTATTTCTATAGAATATTTTATCAAAATCGATATTTCGATGTGTTATAAACGGAATGGCAAACTTGTTATACCCCCATACCCATTCTCTGGTGATGGATATAAAAAAATACTATTAGGTATCTTTACTATTAGGTACTTTTTATGCCCTCCACCATAGGATGGGGGGTATATTAACTTTGTCAATCCGTTTGTAACACATCGAAATATTGCTCTAAGACCCCATAAAGTATATATATGCTGGGTCGTGGTGAAATTCTGAGTCAATCTGAGCATGTCCGTCCGTCCGTCCGCCTGTTGAAATCACGCTAACCAAGAGAAGCAAATTTCATCCGATCCGACTGAAATTTGATACATGGTGTTAGTATATGGTCTCTAACAGCCATGCAAAAATTGGTCCACATCGGTCCATAAATATATATAGCCCCCATATAAACCGATCACCAGATTTGACCTACGGAGCCTCTTGGAAGACCAAAATTCATCTGATTCAGTTGAAATTTGCTACGTGGTGTTAATATATAGCCTCAAACTTCTATGCAAAAATTGGTCGAAATCGGTCCATAATTATATATAGCCCCCATATAAACCGATCCCCAGAGTTGACCTCCGGAGCACCTTGGAAGAGAAAAATTCATCCGATTCGGTTGAAATTTGGTACATGGTGTTAGTATATGGTCTCTAACAACCATGCCAAAATTGATCCATATCGGTCTATAGTTATATATAGCCGATCGCCAATTACACAAAAATTGGTCCATATCGGTTCATAATCATGGTTGCCAAAAATAATCTACCAACATTTTATTTCTGTAGAAAATTTTGTCAAAATTTTATTTCTATAGAAAATTTTCTCAAAATGTTATTTCTATAGAAAATTTTGTCGAAATTTTATTTCTATAGAAAATTTTGTCAAAATGTTATTTCTACAGGAAATTTTGACAAAATTTTATTTCTAACATATAGAAATTTTTGTCCAAATTTTATTTTTTTTATTTTATTTCTATAGAAATTTTTTTAAAAATATATTTCTATAGAAAATTTTGTCAAACTTAATTGTATACGTATTTAATTATATACGTATTATATACGTATTTAATATATACCATTTACCTATATACCATTTGCCATCAGCAAGTGTTACCGCAACCCAAGTGATTCGATTGTGGATGTGGTGGAGGGTAAATAAACTTCGGCCTGGCCGAACTTACGGCCGTATATACTTGTTCAATCATTATTGTTGTTTTGATTTCAGCTTATAACTACAAGAGTAGCTTAACCGACAGAGGAAAAGTATGCTTGTCAAATTTATTTTTGGCAAAGCCTTGTAAACTGCAAGATGGTTGGATGGACAGCCGTTTCGAAATTACCACATTCCTCATCAGCATTTTATATTTGAAGCAAAACCAGGGCTGTGGAGCCGGAGTCGGAGTCTGAAGATTTTGCTGGAGTCGGAGTCGTAAAAATTTTGCTCGACTCCGACTCCGGGTAAACCAATTTTTTAAAACACTTCACATTTTTGTAACTAAGCAAGTTTTTACGCAAATTAGTTTCCATTGCGTTATTCATTCGATCAATGTACAGCATGATTGTAAATGAAAATCAACTTCCAATTACGGCTATCTTTTTATATTTCCTAGAATGTTAGACTAGCAGATGGGCTGGATCGATCCATTTTAATGCCCATATCAATTTATTTGAAATATTTCGAACAATCGAAATTACTTTTTTTAATTTTATTTTAAGGCCATATATATGTGGAATATTGACAGAAAATGTTTTAAAAGTTGTTTTTTATAGAAAATTTTGTCAAAATGTTATTTCTAGAAACGTTTTGTCAAAATTTTATTTCTATAGCAAATTTTGACAAAATTTTATTTATATAAAAAATTTATTCAAAATTTTATTACTATAGAAATATTTTTTTCTATAGAAAATTTAGTCAAAATTTTATTTCTATAGAAAATTTTGCAAAATTTTGTTTGCTACACATTTTTTTTAAATTGTATTTCTAGTGATAATTTTTTCAAACTTTTATTTCTATAAAAAATTTTGCAAAATTTTATTTCTATAAAAATTTTATTCATAATTTTATTTCAATATATTTGGTCAAAA
Organism: Haematobia irritans; assembly: GCF_050003625.1. Lineage (NCBI taxonomy): Eukaryota > Metazoa > Arthropoda > Insecta > Diptera > Muscidae > Haematobia > Haematobia irritans. Next base: position 168,820,827 of record NC_134400.1, read on the forward strand.
TGTGATTTCTATATAAAATTTTGCCAAAATTTTATTTCTATAGAAAATTTAGTCAAAAGTTTGTTTCTGTAGAAAATTTTCCAAAATCTTATTTCTATATAAAATTTTGCAAACTTTTATTTACTAGACAAACATTTTTCCAAAATTGTATGCTCACTGATACTCACTGCTAAGTCGAAAACTTGTAGAAATGACTCAAATTTGCAACTTTTTCAATGAATGAATCATAAATGCATTTTTGCGAAATTGTCTAAACAATTATAAATATTTCCCAAATATTGCCTGAGATTTTGTAGATGTCTGATTTGAGATTTTATCAAAATGTAGATCTAAATACAAAGTTGTGCAGAGTATATTATAATCGGCCCGCCCGACTTTAGACTTTCCTTGCATTTTTATTTTTTGTTAAAATTGTGTTAGGTCCCATAACGTTAGATTTAAATTTTAAGTATATAGATTTTGTAGAAGTATATACAATTTTGTCTAAATCGATTCAGATTCAAATTCATGCATATGGGAATATAAACCTTTATATAGCTCGCAACAAATTTAAAGGATTGGAGATAGTATCAATAATTTTGGTCCACAAATACATATACTGTTGGTATCTTCTCATATTATGATGGGTATTTATATCATTATTTTATTTATTGAACATTGCCCTAAATTTGAAATATAGAGTTCAATTGGCATCTAATGTGAAATTAAGACCTTTTTTGCACACATAAATAAATACGATACTTTACATCGATCCACTTACGGTACCTCAATAGAACTACAAATTAGTGGTATTAAAATGAGATTTAGTTATATTACCCGGAGTCGACTCCGGAGTCGGAGTCGAGCTGATGAAAAATGCTGGAGTCGGAATCGAGCAAAATTGGCTCGACTCCACAGCCCTGAGCAAAACAATCAACCAATTATCAGAATAAATTCGGGTAATTCACTAAAGCCAAAGTGAATTACACTTGAACCTCCCGAAAAACGGTTGTCTGGGCTACCCAACCGTATAGCCCAGACATTGCTCTTTCTCATTTCCACACATCCACCTAGCTGATCAGCATTTTATGTCTTATGAAAAAAAAAACTCACTTTGGCATGATTCGTGGATTTAGTCAGAAGACCAGAAGTTGTTTTTTTGTCGAGGTATCCGTTTGTTAAAGAAAGACAGGAGAAAGTACTGATGAGTCTATTAAAATTTTATTCGAAATTATTTCAGAAAAATTTGAAAAAATCCCGCATTTACAATTTGCACTCCCAATAGCTAGAGTAGAATACACGGAAAATATGTAACCAATTGAGCATGTTGCTTTTAAACCAGAATATATTTAAATGAATGCTTGCAATGAATGGTAAATATTGACTTGATTATTTATTTCGATATAATATTTTTTTCAAGAACAATAAATTGTCTTTTGATAATGAAATAAACCCCCTCTATTTCGTGATTCTTAGGGCGTTTTTAATTGTTGTGGGGTTTTATTACATCCAAGCAAAAACAAATTGGAAGTTCTTCTAAAGGCACAACTTTAAAAGCACTTCCACAAATGTCCTCCTAAAGATATTCTTTATTTTAACTATACCGGAAGTTCTTCTGATTCAATTGTTTAAAACTCACTTTTTTCATATTTTTAATAAAAATTTTTAAATTATTTTGTTTCAAATAGGTTAAAAAGAGAGTAAGAATTGATAAAATGGTATAAATTATTTAAATTTTGTCGAAAAAAAATCTAAATCTATTCTAGAAAAATTGTACATTTTTGAAAATATTTGAGGTCAAACGCTTTATGTTAGACAAGCGTTAGAATGCATTAAAAATAAACAACTATGTATGGCCGTAAGTTCGGCCAGGCCGAATCTTAAATATGTACCCTCCACCATGGATAGCGTAGAAACTTTTACGAAAGACTATCATCCACAATCGAATTAATAGTGTTGTGGTATCTTAAAACTTCTTAACATCGTTTTCTAAATTGTGAGTTAGTCCATACGTGGTATATATTAGACGAAAAAGGTATGTGTAGGTAAGTCTGCAAATAATTACGAATGGATATGGACTTTTGCACGGTACGTAGGGACATAAGCGTAGGAAGGCCTCTGGGGAGGGGGCTTCGACCCACCCAGAAAAATTTTCTTTTTGTGTCCGGAAGTGGTGCAAAATTGGCGGAGAAGCGATAAATGTAATATTAACTTGTCATAGGACATATGTCCACCGTTTCAACAGCCGTTGCAATGAATTTGCATCACTTCTTAAGGTGCGATCCGAATTCAGTGTATTGAATGTGAATTGAAAACTTTTATGATATTTTCACAAATAAATAATTTTTATATTTTTATGTTTTTTTATTATTTAATGCACGCTTGTTTGAAACGTTTTCCCTCGAATATTTTCAAAAATGATCGATTTTTCTATAATGGATTTAGCATTTTTGTAGCAAAATTTGAATGATTTGTACCATTTTATTTATTCTTACTCTTTTCTTAAACTATTTGAAAAAAAGAAAACAAAAAATTACCCATTAAAATATGAGAAAAAAAAATTAAAGTAAAAAACTTCCTGTGTAGTTAAATAATAAACTTCTTTGTGAGGGCATTTTTGGAAGTGCTTTTAAGGTTTTGTTTTTAGAACAACTCCCAATTTTTTGCTGGAAAAAGTGTGGAACTGCTTTTAGTTGGTTTATTATAAATTAATTGTCTAGTTAATTTGATGTCTGATTTTTTATACATTTTTATGAAATAAAACATTAATTGAACCTATAAGTTCAGTCTATAAATTCTTAGCTAGGCGGGCTTAGCTCCCCCTAGGAAAATTGTCTAGCTACGCTAATGCGTAGGGAGCCAGAATTGAAATGTTGGGGTCGCTTATATGGGGGCTATATACAATTACGAACTTGATATGGACCAATTTTTTGTGTGATTGGGGCTCGATTTATCTGAGAGTCAAATCTGAGAATCGGTTTATATGGGGCCTATATATAATTATTGACCGATATCGACCAATTTTTGCATGGGAGTTTGTGGCCATGTACTAACACCACGTACCAAATTTCAACTGAATCAGATGAATTTTGGACTTCCAAGAGGCTCCAGAGGTCAAATCTGGTGATCGGTTCATATGGGGGCTATATATAATAATTTTTGCATAGTTATTAGAGACCATATACTAACACCATGTACCAAATTTCAGGCTGATCGGATGACATTTGCTTCTCTTAAAGGCTCCGCAAACCAAATCGGGGGATCGGTTTATATGGGGGCTATATATAATTATGGACCGATGTGGACCAATTTTTGCATAGTTATTAGAGACCATATACAAACATCATGTACCAAATTTCAGCCAGATCGGATGAAATTTTCTTCTCTTAGAGGCTCCGCAAGCCAAATCTGGGGATCGGTGTATATGGGGGCTATATATAATTATGGACCGATGTGGACCAATTTTTGCAGGGTTGTTAAAGACCATATACTAACACCATGTACCAAATTTCAGCCGGATCAGAGGGTCTGCAAGCCAATTTGGGGGCTATACGTAAAAGTGGACCGATGTGGCCCATTTGCAATACCATCCGACCTACATCAATAACAACTACTGGTGCCAAGTTTCAAGTCGATAGTTTGTTTCGTTCGGTAGTTAGGGTGATTTCAACAGACGGACGGACGGACGGACGGACATGCTCAGATCGACTAAGAATTTCACCACGACCCAGAATATATATACTCTATGGGGTCTTAGAGCAATATTTCGATGTGTTGCAAACGGAATGACAAAGTTAATATACCCCCATCCTATGGTGGAGGGTATAAAAATCATTACTATAGATATCATTTAACACTCCGAGCAATTTTTCAAATAAATTTGTTTTACAATATTTTTAAATTTTCAAAATACATATGTCGACACAAACACCCACCAATCCCTTTTGTCGTAGCCCAAACTCACTTAATTACCAATGTCATCCGAAACGAACGACCTACTAAAACATTTGAAATCTTTTTGATTGGAGTGCTATTTAGAATTGACATCCACCATAATGATAGTGTCGAGTGTTATGACACAATCCATAAATTGCATTCAGGCATTTCCATGGCAAAATGCAACCAATAAACCGACAACCACTAACCGCTTTTCTGAATTCAGTTCGAATGTTTCATATTGCTCATATTTGCAGTGATATCCTAATTAACGTTACACGAAATAATCGTTGGGTGGGTGCGGTTGGATGGTGCCAAAATGCACAAATGGAGAGCACATCGAAATCAAAATCACCTCATGTGGCAAATAAACAGTTGTACGCTGCACTAATAAAAATATTCGTTAATAATGTGAATACATTCATTATATTAGTGAAAATTTGTTATAAAAATTGAGCAAACAATGACGATTTCAAAACAACAAAAATTATTTGGTAGATAATTTCTTGTCATTTAACATTTAAATATAAATTCGGGTATATGGCCAACACGACTATTATGATCAAAGAGGTCATTCTGGAGGTCCAATTTTCGAACACCTTACAAATAAATTTGTTCGCATTAGATCCTACACAATTTGTCAATCGCTCAAAAACAGAGTCGTGTTGATTAGTCGAAATAAATACTCCAAAAATACGTTAGCGGTGTCTATGACATCGTGAGCTCGAAAGTAAAAATAAACTAAAATGATAGTTCAACGTTTCTCGACAACTGAAGAAACGGTTGACGCGTTCAGAATGTATGTTTTGCATATAACTCAATCAGAGTGGCAAAAGTGGCGTCATCAATTACAACGCATGCGAAAGTGTTTACATCTTAATGGGGAATATTTTGAAAAACAATAAAGCGACTTTCGATTATAAATATTTGTTTTTGTTTTCTAAACACGAAATAAAAAATTGAAATTGGTTTTTTTTTATCAATGGTATCTACTTAAGCCCATTTCAAGGTTATATTTATTGACTCTTAAAAAGTCCAGTAAAAACAAATATATGAGATAAATTTGAATCCAATACTTTTCGAATTGTACTCTAACATACAAATCGTGTTGAATTTAAACAATCGTGAATCATTTGTTTTAACAGGAAGAATTTCAGTTCTACACTGTTTTTGTTCTAAAATGATGTATACTTTTAGGCGCACTTAAAATTTAAGTAAGTTAACCCAGCGGGTAAATTCAAGACCTGTAATGCCTTACTTCAGGCCTTCATAGATTTGATGGAAGACTTTCCATTTAACATATGATGAGATTGGGAAGCAAGGCAAAAACAATGCTTCTAAAGTCAGGAAGTAAAAACCAAGGCAATGGAGTCGGAGTCGTAAAAAATGTTGCTCAACTCAAAACCTAAATTAACAAGTAAGGAAAGTCTAAAGTCGGGCGGGGCCGACTATATTATACCCTGCACCACTTTGTAGATCTAAATTTTCGATACCATATCACATCCGTCAAATGTGTTGGGGGCTATATATAAAGGTTTGTCCCAAATACATACATTTAAATATCACTCGATCTGGACAGAATTTGATATACTTCTACAAAATCTATAGACTCAAAATTTAAGTTGCACAATGTTAGCAAAAAGTTAAATATGGGAAACATTTAAATCTGAAACAATTTTAAGGAAACTTCGCAAAAGTTTATTTATGATTTATCCCACGATATATATGTATTACAAGTTTAGGAAAATTTGAGTCATTTTTACAACTTTTCGACTAAGCAGTGGCGATTTTACAAGGAAAATGTTGGTATTTTGACCATTTTTGTCGAAATCAGAAAAACATATATATGGGAGCTATATCCAGGGCTGTGGAGCCGGAGTCGGAGTCTTGGAGTCGGAGTCTGAAGATTTTGCTGGAGTCGGAGTCGGAGTTGGAGTCGTAAAAATTTTGCTCGACTCCGACTCCGGCTAAACCAAATTTTTTAAAACACTTCACATTTTTGTAACTAAGCAAGTTTTTACGCAAATTAGTTTCCATTGCGTTATTCATTCGATCAATGTACAGCATGATTGTAAATGAAAATCAACTTTCTATTACGGCTATCTTTTTATGTTTCCTAGAATGTTTGACTAGCAGATGGGCTGGATCGATCCATTTTAATGCCCATATCAGTTTATTTGAAATGTTTCGAACAATCGATATTATTTTTATTTTATTTTAAGGCAATATACATATGTGGAATATTGGCAGAAAATTTTTTCAAAGTTGTTTTTATAGAAAATTTTGTCAAAATGTTATTTCTATAAAAAGTTTTGTCAAAATTTTATTTCTATAGCTAATTTTGTCAAAAATTTAATTCAATAAAAATTTTATTCAAAATTTTATTACTATAGAAATATTTTTTTCTATAGAAAATTTAGTCAACATTTTATTTCTATAGAAAATTGAGTCAAAATTTTGTTTCTATAGAATATTTTGCAAAATTTTATTTCTATAGAAAATTTTGCAAAATTTTGTTTGTTACACAATTTTTTTTTTTTAAATTTTATTTCTATTGATAATTTTATTTCTATAAAAATTTAAGTCAAAATTGTATTTCTATAGAAAATTTTGCCAAAATTTTATAGTCATAGATTTTTTTATTAGAAAATTTGGTCAAAATTTTATTTCTACAGAAAATTTGGTCAACATTTTATTTCTATAGGAAATTTTGTCAAAATTTTATTTCTATAGAAAATTTAGTCAAAATTTTGTTTCTGTAGAATATTTTGCAAAAATTTTTCTAAAATTGTATTTTTATTGATAATTTTTTCAAAATTTTATTTCTATAAGAAAAAATTGTAAAATTTTATTTCTATAGCAAATTTTCTCAATTTTTTTTCTTACTGATGCTCACTGATACTCACTGCTATAAAAAATGTATTCAAAATTTTATTAATATAGAAATATTTTTTTCTATAGAAAATTTAGTCAAAATGTTGTTTATATAGAATATTTTGCAAAATTTTATTTCTATAGAAAATTTTGTTTGCTACACAATGTTTTTTAAATTGTATTTCTATTGATAATTTTTTCAAACTTTTTTTCTATAAAAAATTTTGCCAAATTTTATTTCTACAAAAATTTTATTCAAAATTGTATTTCTATATATTTGTCAAAATTTGATTTCTATAGAAAATTTAGTCAAAATTTTGTTACTGTAGAAAATTTTCCAAAATTTTATTTCTATATAAAATTTTGCAAAATTTTATTTACTAGACAAAAATTTTTCCAAAATTGTATTCAGTGAGCATACAATTTTGGAAAAATTGCTGCTAAGTCGAAAACTTGTAGAAATGACTCAAATTTTCAAATTTTTCAATGAATGAATCATAAATGCATTTTTGCGAAATTGTCTAAACAATTATAAATATTTCCCAAATATTGCCCGAGTTTTGTAGAAGTCTGATTTGAGATTTTATCAAAATGTAGATCTAAATACAAAGTTGTGCAGAGTATATTATAATCGGCCCGCCCGACTTTAGACTTTCCTTGCATTTTTATTTTTTGTTAAAATTTTGTTACGTCCCATAACTTTAGATTTAAATTTTTGTAGAAGTATATACAATTTTGTCTAAATCAGATTCAAATTCATGCATATGGGAATATAAGCCTTTATATAGCTCGCAACAAGTTTAAAGGATTTGAGATAGTATCAATAATTTTGGTCCACCAATACATATACTGTTGGTATCTTCTCATCTTATGATGGGTACTTATATCATTATTTTATTTATTACACATTGCCCTAAATTTGAAATATAGAGTTCAATTGGCATCTAATGTGAAATTAAGATCTTTTTTGGCACACATAAATAAACACGATACTTTATATCGTCCACTTACGGTACCCCCACAATAGAACTACAAATTAGTGGTATTAAAATGAGATTTAGTTATATCACCCGGAGCTGATGAAAAATGCTGGAGTCGGAGTCGAGCAAAATTGGCTCGACTCCACAGCCCTGGCTATATCTAAATCTGAAATCTAAATCCGATTTCAACCAAATTTGGCACGCATAGCTACAATGCTAATTCTACTCCCTGTGCAAAATTGCAACTAAATCGGAGCAAAAAATTGGCCTCTGTGGTCATATGAGTGTAAATCGGCCGAAAGCTATATATTGGAGCTATATCTAAATCTGAACCGATTTCAACCAAATTTGGCACGCGTAGCTACAATGCTAATTCTACTCCCTGTGCAAAATTTCAACTAAATCGGAGCAAAAAATTGGCCCCTGTGGTCATATGAGTGTAAATCGGCCGAAAGCTATATATGGGAGCTATATCTAACTCTGAACCGATTTCAACCAAATTTGGCACGCATAGCTACAATGCTAATTCTACTCCCTGTGCAAAATTTCAACTAAATCGGAGCAAAAAATTGGTCTCTGTGGTCATATGAGTGTAAATCGGGCGAAAGCTATATATGGGAGCTATATCTAAATCTGAACCGTTTTCAACCAAATTTGGCACGCATAGCTACAATGCTAATTCTACTCCCTGTGCAAAATTTCAACCAAATTGGGGTAAAACTCTGGCTTCTGGGGCCATATAAGTCCATATCGGGCGAAAGATATATATGCGAGCTATATCTAAATCTGAACCGATTTCAATCAAATTTGGCACACTTGACTATAGTACTAAATGTTTTTCTTGTGCAAAATTTTAAGCAAATTGGGGTAAAACTCTGGCTTCTGGGGCCATATAAGTCCATATCGGGCGAAATATATATATGGGAGCTATATCTAAATCTGAACCGATTTCTTCCAAAATCAATAGGGATCTATTCTGAGCCAAAACACATACTTGTGCCAAATTTGAAGTCGATTGGACTAAAACTGCGACCTAGACTTTGATTACAAAAATGTGTTCACGGACAGACGGACATGGATATATCGACTCAGGAACCCACCCTGAGCATTTTTGCCAAAGACACCATGTGTCTATCTCGTCTCCTTCTGGGTGTTGCAAACATATGCACTAACTTATAATACCCTGTTCCACAGTGTGGCGCAGGGTATAAAAAAAGTATATACGGCCGTAAGTTCGGCCAGGCCGAATCTTATGTACCCTCCACCATGGATTGCGTAGAAGCGTCTACGAAAGACTGTCCTCCACAATCCAATTACTTGGGTTGTGGTATCTTAAAACTTCTTTTCATACACTGCAAAAAAAGCATACTCGGTTCCAAAGATTTTACTTTAAAAAATTTGGTATTGATTCCGAGCCAAAGAAGAGGAGAATACAAGTAAGGATACTTTTAAGACACAATTCTCTTTTAAATTTAGGTTTTGTGTACTTGCTTCTAGGAAGCAAATTGTAATTTTTCGCTTTCTCAGCTTTTTTTCATCATATGCTATCAAAGTCCTTTAAAAACGAGTTAACGGCAACTTTATTTTCCAAATTAGGACTCAACTTCCAGTAGAAATTATGCTATGTTTGAAGTAAAAAACTTCTTTAAAATAAAGTTTTGAAAAACATGTCCTATATCTGAACGATTTTTTGCTTTGACAATTTCATTAAAGTTAAAGAATTTTTCTGAATTATTAAAGTCAAGTTGACCTTAGCCTATAAATTTTTTCTTTCATGTTAAGATACCCATTTTTAAGTGAAATCACTTAATTATAAGGACAATACGACTTCATTGAAAGTTTATCGACTTTTGGACAAGGAAAATAACTTTATTTTGGAGAAATGCGTTTTCTATGCTAAGCAAAATTTGTATTCGTATTTTAAAGACATGAAATCTTTGACCTCACGACAATATTTTTTTCAGTGTACCCTCCACCATAAGATGGGGGTATATTAACTTTGTCATTCCGTTTGTAACACATCGAAATATTGCTCTAAGACCCCATAAAGTATATATATTCTGGGTCGTGGTGAAATTCTGAGTCGATCTGAGCATGTCCGTCCGTCAGTCCGTCCGTCTGTTGAAATCACGCTAACTTCCGAACGAAACAAGCATTCGACTTGAAACTTGGCACAAGTAGTTGTTATTGATGTAGGTCGGATGGTATTGCAAATGGGCCATATCGGTCCACTTTTACGTATAGTCCCCATATAAACGGACCCCCAAATTTGGCTTGCGATTGCTCTAAGAGAAGCAAATTTCATCCGATCCGGCTGAAATTTGGTACATGGTTTTAGTATATGGTCTCTAACAACCATGCAGAAATTGGTCCATATCGGTCCATAATTACATATACATATAAACCCCCCGATTTGGCTTGCGGAGCCTTTAGGAGAAGCAAATTTCATCCGATCCGGCTGAAATTTGGTACATGGTGTTGGTATATGTTCTCTAATGACCATGCAAAAATTGGTCCACATCGGCCCATAATTATACATAGCCCCCATATAAACCGATCCTCACATTTGAACTTCGGAGACTGTTAGAGGAGCAAAAGTCATCCGATCCGATTGAAATTTGGTACGTGGTGTCAGTATATGATATCCAACAACCATGCATGAATTGGTCCATATCGGTCCGTAATTATATATAGCCCCCATATAAATCGATTCCCAGATTTGGCTTGCGGAGCCTCTAAGAGAAACAAATTTCATCCGATTCGGTTGAAATTTGGTACATGGTGTTAGTATATGGTCTCTAACAACCACGCAAAAATTGGTCCATAATTATATATGGCCCCTATATAAACCGATCACCAGATTTGACCTCCGGAGCCTATTGGAAGACCAAAATTCATCTGATTCATTTGAAATTTGTTACGTGGTGTTAATATATGGCCTTAAACACACATGCAAAAATTGGTCGAAATCGGTCAATAATTATATATAGGCCCCATATAAACCGATCCCCAGATTTGACCTCCGGAGCCCCTTGGAAGAGCAAAATTCATCTGATTCGGTTGAAATTTGGTACGTGATGTTAGTATATGGTATCCAACAACCGTGCAGGGTCTATATGTAATTATGGACCGATGTGGACCAATTTTTGCATGGTTGTTGGATACCACATACTAACACCATGTACCAAATTTCAGTCGATTCGGATGAAATTTGCTTGCGATTTGCCGATATGGCCCATTTGCAATACCACACCGGCAAAAAAAGCGTCGCCAAAAAAAGTAGTGAAAATGTTCTTTTTGGATCCGGAAGTGGTGCAAAATTGGCGCAGAAGCAATGATTTTAACATGGGCTTGTCATAGGACGGATGTCCACCATTTCAACAGCCGTTGTACTGAATTTGCATCACTTCTTAAGGTGTGATGCGAATCCAGTGATTTGGATGTGAATAAAGAAATTTTGTAATATTTTGACGAATAAGTAATTTTTACATTTTTTTTTATGATTTTTAATGCATTATAACGCTTGTCCGGAACGTTTGACATCAAATATTTTCAAAAATTCGCAATTTTTCTAGAAAGGATTTAGCATTTTTTTTCGACAAAATTTAAATAATTTGCACTATTTTATAAATTTTTAATCTGTTTTTAACCCATTTGAAACAATAAAATTTTAAATTTCCCATTAAAAATAAGAAACAAGCGAGTTATAAAACAATTGACTCAAATGACCTTCCTGTGCAGTTAAAATAAAGAACATCTTTGGGAGGACATTTTTGGAAGTGCTTTTAAAGTTGTGCCTTAAGAAGAACTTCCAATTTTTTTTTGCTGGGATCCGACCTACATCAATAACAACAACTTGTGCCAAGTTTCAAGTTGATAGCTTGTTTCGTTCGGAAGTTAGCGTGATTTCAACAGACGGACGGACGGACATTCTCAGATCGACTCAGAATTTCACCACGACCCAGATATATATACTTTATGGGGTCTTAGAGCAATATTTCGATGTGTTACAAACGGAATGACTAAGTTAATATACCCCCATGCTATGGTGGAGGGTATAAAACACTTCATATTCTTGTAACTAAACAAATATTTAAGCAAATTTGATTTCCTTGAGTTCTTCAATTTATCTAAGTATGTTAATGTCAATGATATTCTATATTTTCTAGTAGGTTAGACTAGAAGATGGGCTAAATCGATTCATCATCCGATTTAGGTTAGGTTAGTCAGCCTAAAATTTTCATACGATTGGCCAGAATTTGGGATTTTTAAACAAATATGCGAAAGATGGCACCAGTCGGTCCAGATTTTAACATAGCCTTACTTAAACCTATTCTTGGACGCACAAAGGCATCCACATTCATTTGATTTGACTACAAAAATTTGGATCGTATGTTTATTTTGAGACCACAAAATCAAATTAGTGGGTTCTTAGTTATCCAAAATTGGGGTCAAATGTGAATTTTACAGTTCTTTTTCCATTTTTGATGGAGGGTACACCATAGATAGAAATGAGAGTTATTAAAATTGTGTTTAGTTTTATTACGGGACTCGACTCCGCAGTCCGAGTCGTGGCTGGTGAATAAAATTATAGAGTCGGAGTCGAGCAAAATTGGCTAGACGGAAACCAAATCTGGTGATCGGTTTATATGGAGGCTATATATAAATATTGACCGATGGACCAATTTTTGCATGGTTGTTAGAGACGATATACTAACACCATGTACCAAATTTCAGCCGGATCGGATGAAATTTGCTTCTCTTAGAGGGTCCACAAGCCAAATTTGGGGGTCCATTTGTATGATGGCTATACTTAAAACTGGACCGATGTGGGGGTTATACGTAAAAGTGGATCGATATGGCCCATTTGCAATACCATCCGACCTACATCAATAACAACTACCCAGCAAAAAAAATTGGAAGTTCTTCCAAAGGCACAACTTTAAAAGCACTTCCAGAAGATGCACTCCCAATGATGTTATTTATTTTAACTACCCAGGAAGGTCTTTTAATTCAATTTTTTATAACTTAGTTTTTTCATACTTTTCATGGGCAATTTTAACTTTTTTTGTTTCAAATAGTTTAAAAACAGAGTAAGAATTCATAAAATGGTACAAATCATTTAAATTTTGTCGAAAAAAATGCTAAATCCAATCTGAAAAAATTGTGAATTTTTGAAAATATTTGAGGTCAAACGTTTCCGACAAGCGTTAGAATCCATTAAAAATTATAAAAAATTATAAAAATTATTTATTTGACAAAATATCACAGAATTTTTTAATTTACATCCAGAACATTGAATTCGGATCACTACTAAAGAAGTGATGCAAATTCAGTGCAACAGCTATTGAAATGGAGGACTTCCGTCCTTACAAGCCCATGTTAAATTCATCGCTTCTGCGTCAATTTTGCACCACTTCCGGATCCAAAAAGAACATTTTCATTACTTTTTTGGCGACGCTTTTTTTGCTGGGTACTTGTGCCAAGTTTACAGTTGATAGCTTTTTTCGTTCGGAACTTAGCGTGATTTCAACAAACGGACGGACGGACATGCTAAGATCAACTCAGAATTTCACCACGACCCAGAATATATATACTTTATGGGGTCTTAGAGCAATATTTCGATGTGTTACAAACGGAATGACAAATTTAATATACCCCCCATCCGATGGTGGAGGGTATAAAAAATTTGCTCAAATGAACTTCCTGTGCAGTTAAAATAAAGAACATCTTTGGGAGGACTTTTTCGGAGGTGCTTTTTAAGTTGTGCCTTTAGAAAAACTTCCAATTTTTTTTTTTGCTGGATACATGTAGTATGTTCTGATATAAATCGATTTCCCGATTTGACTTCTTGAGCCTCATGTAGGAACAAATTTTATCCTATCCGGTTGATATTTGCTACATGATGTCAGTATAGCTTTCTAATATCCAGACAATAATTGATCCATAACAGTTCATAATCGCATAAAGCTACCATATAAACCGTTCAACACTAATACGTAATTTAGGAGATAATTTTAAAAAGGCTTGGTTGAATCGTCGACCGTCTTTAGTATAACTTTGTACGCAATCCATAGTGGAGGGAAGATAAGGTCTGGTCGAATTTTCTCCCATATATACATGTTAATCTACATCTACTAGCTTGGGGTCCGATAGGGATAAATACTGACATCACATACTAAATTTCAATCGGATTGGATAAACCTTGCTCCTTCAAAAGGTCCAGGAAGTCAAATCCGAGGATCGCTTTATACGAGCGATTTTGGGTCAATTTTTGCGTGGCTGTAAGAAAAGAAATTTCGTTTCAAATTTCGGATGAGATCTGTTCTTCTAGATATCTACCCAAAAGTAGCACATTTACAATACAATCCGACCGCCAGATTTCAAGCCGATAGCTTGTAACGTTCGAAAGTTAGCGCAATTTCATTACAAACGGAATGCTACTTACGCATTCCATAGTGAAGGGTGTAAAATCTATGCAACACTCGGTTAAATACAGTAACACACAAAAAGTAATGCATACTTTTAGGCAAAGTCATAAATTATGGCGTGCCGAAAGTGTTCAACCGAATTTGCAGATTCGTATCTAATTTATTCAATTGGCCAACTTCATATATTCCAAAAATGTGGACAATGCAAATGATCTACCTAACCTTATTATCACCAAGACATTAATACCCACCACCATGGGGTGATGATGGGGGTGTAACAAGTCTGCATTTCCGTTTGTAACACATCGAAATATCGATCAGGGGGATATTCTAAAACGAACTAACGATGTCGTTTGTGGCTGAGTGTGCTAAGGCGTTCTGTTATGGTGCCAACAAACCCAGGTTCGCCCCCGGTGGAAGCGAGGAAATTTTTCAATTTTTAAAAATTAGATGATAGGAAAATAAAAGTTTAACAAAAAATACTGATAAAAATAAAAGTGAAATTGGAAAAAAAAAATTTGTTTTTTAATTTTTATACCCACCACCATAGAGTGGAGGTTATATTAACTTTGTCATTCCGTTTGTAACACATCGAAATATTGCTCGATCTGAGTCGATCTAAGCATGTCCGTCCGTCTGTTGAAATCACGCTAACTTCCGAACGAAACAAGCTATCGACTTGAAACTTGGCACAAGTAGTTGTTATTGATGCAGGTCAGATGGTATTGAAAATGGGCCGCTTTTACGTATAGCCCCCATATAAACCGATCCCCAGATTTGGCTTGCGGAGCCTCTAAGAGGATCAAATTTTACCCGATCCGGCTGAAATTTGGTACATAGTGCTAGTATATGGTCTTTAACTAACATGCAAACATTGGTCCACATCGGTCCATAATTATATATAGCCCCATATAAACCGATCCCCAGATTTGGCTTGCGGTGCCTCTAAGAGAAGCAAATTTCATCCGATCCGGCTGAAATTTGGTACATGGTATAAGTATATGGTCTCTAACAACCATGCACAAATTGGTCCATATCGGTCCATAATTATATCTAGCCTCCATATAAAGCGATCCCCAGATTTGACCTCCGGAGCCTCTTGCAGGAACAAAATTCATCCGATCCAGTTGAAATTTGGTACGTGGTGTTAATATATGGTCTCTAACAACCATGCAAGAATTGGTCCATATCGGTCCATAATTATATATAGTCCCCATATAAACCGATCCCCCAGATTTGTCCTCCAGAGCCTTTTGAGGAGCAAAGTTCATCCGATCTGGTTGAAATTTGGTACGTGGTGATATTTGGTACATTGCGCTAGTGTATGGCCGCGGACAACCATGCCAAAATTGGTCCATATCGGTCTATAGTAATATATATAGCCGATCCCCAAAAATAATCTACCAAACTTTTATTTCTATAGAAAATTTTGTCAAAATTTTATTACGATAGAAAATTTTGTCAAAATTTTATTATTATAAAAAATGTTGTCAAAATTTTATTACTATAAACAATTTTGTCAAGATTTTGTTTCGATAGAAAATTTTGTCAAAATTTTATTTCTACAGAAAATTTTGTCAAAAATTTATTTATATAGAAAATTCTGTAGAAAATTTTGTCAAAATTTTATTTCTAGAAAATTTTGTCAAACTGAATTATTTTCGTATTTAATCGGCCTTTTTATACCCTCCACCATAGGATGGGGGTATATTAACTTTGTCATTCCGTTTGTAACACATATATTGCTCTAAGACCCCATAAAGTATATATATTCTGGGTCGTTGTGAAATTCTGAGTCGATCTAAGCATGTCTGTCCGTCCGTCTGTTGAAATCACGCTAACTTCCGAACGAAACAAGCTATCGACTTGAAACTTGGCACAAGTAATTTTTATTGACGTAGGTCGGATGGTATTGCAAATGGGCCATATCGGTCCACTTTTACGTATAGCACCCATATAAACGGACCCCCAAATTTGGCTTGCGATTGCTCTAAGGGAAGCAAATTTCATCCGATCCGGCTGAAATTTGGTACATGGTGTTGGTATATGTTTTCTAATGACCATGCAAAAATTGGTCCATATCGGTCCATAATTATATATAGCCCCAATATAAACCGATCCCCAGATTTGACTTCCGGAGCTTCTTAGAGGAGCAAAAGTCATCCGATCCGGTTGAAATTTGGTACGTGGTGTTAGTATATGGTCTCTAACAACCATGCAAGAATTGGTCCATATCGGTCCATAAATATATATAGCCCCCATATAAATCGATCCCCAGATTTGTCCTCCGGATCCTCTTGGAGGAGCAAAATTCATCCGATCCGGTTGAAATTTGGAACATGGTGTTAGAATGTGATCTCTAAGAAACACGCAAGAATTGGTTCATATCGGTCCATAATTATATATAGCCCCCATATAAACCGTTCCCCAGATTTGATCTCCGGAGCCTCTTGGAGGAGCAAAATTCATCCGATCCGGTTGAAATTTGCAACGTGGTGTTAGTATAAGGCCGCCAATAACCATGCCAAAATTGGTCCGTATCGGTCTATAGTTATATATAGCCGATCCCCAATCACACAAAAATTGGTCTATATCGGTTCATAATCATGGTTGCCACTCGAGCCAAAAATAATTTTATTTTTATAGAAAACATTGTCAAAATGTTATTTCTATTAAAAATTTTTGTCAAGATTTTTTTTCTATAAAAAATTTTGTCAAAATTTTATTTCTATAGAAAATTTTTTCCAAATTTCATTTCTGTAGAAAATTTGGTCAAAATTTTATTTCTATAGAAAATTTTGTCAAATTTTATTTCTATAGAAAATTTTTTCCAAATTTTACTTCTATAGAAAATGTTGTCAAAATTTTATTTTGTCAAAATTTTATTTCTATAGAAACTTTAAACTTAATTATATACGTATTTAATCGGCCTTTCTAGTTTAATATATACCACGTATGGACTATGTGGTATATATTACGGTGTTTAGGAAGTTTTAAGATACCTTGCCATCGGCAAGTGTTACCGCAACCCAAGTAATTCGATTGTGGATGACAGTCTTCAGTAGAAGTTTCTACGCAATCCATTGTGGAGGGTACATAAGCATCGGCCTGGCCGAACTTACGGCCGTATATACTTGTTTTGTTTAATATATACCCCGTTCAGTAGGGGTGGTTTAGGGTATGATATAGTCGACCCCGCCCGACTTTCTGCTTTACTCACTTGTTATACCCACCACCATAGAATGGTGACGGGGGTATAATAAGTTTGTCATTCCGTTTGTAACGCATCGAAATATCGATTTCCGACTATATAAAGTATATATATTCTTGATCAGGGAGAAATTCTAAGACGATATAACGATGTCCGTCTGTCCGTCTGTCTGTCTGTCTGTTGTAATCACGCTACAGTCTTCAATAATGAAGCAATCGCGCTGAAATTTTGCACAAACTCGTCTTTTGTCTGCAGGCAGGTCAAGTTCGAAGATGGGCTATATCGGTCCAGGTTTTGATATAGTCCCCATATAAACCGACCTCCCGATTTGGGGTCTTGGGCTTATAGAAATCGTAGTTTTTATCCAATTTGCCTGAAATTAGAAATGTAGAGGTATTTTATGACCATAAAGGGGTGTGCCAAAAATGGTGAGTATCGGCCCATGTTTTGGTATAGCCCCCATATAGACCGATCTCCCGATTTTACTTCTTGGGCTTATAGAAACCGCAGTTTTTATTCAATTTACCTGAAATTGGAAATCTAGAGGTATTGTAAGACCACAAATACGTGTGCCAAAAATTGTGAGTATCGGACAATATTTTGGTATAGCCCCCATATAGACCGATCTCCCTATTTTACTTCTTGGGCTTATAGAAACCGCAGTTTTTATTCAATTTACCGGAAATTGGAAATCTAGAAGTATTGTAGGACCACAAATACGTATGCCAAAAATTGTGAGTATCGGTCCATGTTTTGGTATGGTCCCCATATAAAAGGACCTCCCGATTTGGGGTCTTGGGCTTATAGAAACCGTAGTTTTTATCCAATTTGTCTGAAATTGGAAATCTAGTGGTATTTTAGGATCATAAAGAGGTGTGCCGAAAATGGTAAGTATCGGTCCATATTTGGTATAGCCCCCATATAGACCGATTTCCCGATTTTAATTCTTGGGCTTCTAGAATCCGAAGTTTTTATCCTATTTGCCTGAAATTGGAAATCTAGTGGTATTTTAGGACCATAAAGAGGTGTGCCGAAAATGGTGAGTATCGGTCGATATTTTGGTATAGCCCCCATTTAGACCGATCTCCCGATTTTACTTCTTGGGCTTATAGAAACCGCAGTTTTTATTCAATTTACCTGAAATTGGAAATCTAGAGGTATTGTAGGACCACCAATACGTGTGCCAAAAATTGTGAGTATCGGTCCATGTTTTGGTATGGTCCCCATATAAAACGACCTCCCGATTTGGGGTCTTCGGCTTATAGAATCCGTAGTTTAAATACAATTTGTCTGAAATTGGAAATTTATAGGTATTTGAGGACCATAAAGAGGTGTGCCACAAATGGTGAGTATCGGTCCATGTTTTGGTATAGCCCCCATATAGACCGATATCCCGATTTTACTTCTTGGGTTTCTAGAATCCGTAGTTTTTATGCGATTTGCCTGAAATTGTAAATATTTTTTTAGGCTCCCAAAAACGTGTATCGGATTAAGTTTTTATCGGTCCTTTTGGTAATGCCTCCATATAGACCGACTTCATTTCTTGAGGGTATAGAAGGCGCACTGATCATGAAAATTGCTTGAAACTCAATGTAAAATTTTCAGATTTCAGATACTTCTCGGGTGAAAATCTACAGATTTAAGATTTCAAAGCAAGACGTTATTTTACAATTTTCTTGCACACTTACAAGAGATGTTAATGATTCTTCTAAAACTCAAACAAAAATGGTTCTTATTAATCCAGAATCTGATATAGTCCTCATAGGTGAAATCTTTAAATTTATCTTCGGGAAGTGTCCTCAAGTCCTCAATCCCTCCTGAAATTTCAAAGGAAACTCTAATATTTGGTTCATGGTGGTGGGTATTTAAGATTCGGCCCGGCCGAACTTAGTGCTGTATATACTTGTTTAATTTCAAATATACCACGTATGGACTAACTTACAATTGAGAAGAAATTTTTATTTCTACATTTTATTTTTACTATAGAAAATTTTGTCAAAATTTTATTACAATTTTGTCAAGATTTTGCTTCTATAGAAAATTTTGTCAAAATTTTATTTCTACAGAAAATTTTGTGAAAAATTTATTTGTATAGAAAATTTTGTCAAAATTTTATTTCTGTAGAAAATTTTGTCAAGATTTTATTTCTAGAAAAATTGTCAAACTGAATTATTTACGTATTTAATTGGCCTTTTTTTGTTTAATATATACCCCGTTCAGTAGGGTTGGTTTAGGGTATAATATAGTCGGCCCTACGCGACTTTCTGCTTTACTCACTTGTTTAATTTCAAATATACCACGTATGGACTAACTTACAATTGAGAAGACAGTGTTAAGAAGTTTTAAGATACCTTGTCATCGGCAAGTGTTACTGGAACCCAAGTAATTCGATTGTGGATGACAGCCTTTAGTACAAGTTTACGGCTGTATATACTTGTTTTTTTTTTTAATTTCTTCATCCAAATTAACTTCCAAGGCACAACTTCTAAAGCAATGAATGCAAAAGATCCAAAAATGGAGTACTTCCGTCCTATGACAAGCCCATGTAAAATTCATTGGAGATGATACAAGTTTGCACTATTTTCTGATCACAAATTGGTGATCCAAACTAATTTTTTAGAAGCTCTTCTTTTTGGCTGGGACTGGATACAAGTTTGAAGTTGAAATCCGTAATTTCGAAAATAACTTATTACCATCTCCTTCGACATATTCTCTGAAGGATATGGTTGACTTGTTAACGAAAAAAATGCGATAAATGTCAAATCCGGAAGGCGCGACAAAGCCGGTCAGGTTCGGTCAGTAGTATTATGAAATACCGACCATCCCTTCGAAATCTCAATTTATTTATAAGTAAATTATTTTAATTTAATTTTAAATTATTAACTAATCGAAGACACACCATAAGAGTATTATTTTGAATCGGTCCACTTGGCAGATACTTATTTTTATGTATACAACTTTTGTACATTATATTTTATTGATTTCAAATACTTTGAGTTTTTCATGGTAATTTGCCAATGATAATGATCCACCATTCAATTCAGCCCTCAGCTCTGAGGTTTGATGTTTTATGCAACTGATTTAAGGGCCTTTGTTCGTGTTGCTGGTATTGTTGGTTGATGGGTAAAACGATTGCAAACAGACTTAGTTTAGCATGACTTCTGTTGGCAATGTTGCATTTATTGGATGCGGCTGCTGCTGCTGCTGTTGTACGAGTATATATTTAGCAGCTTTTGTGGTTTCATGTTTTTAACATCTTCAGATATCAAGAGGAAGACGAAACCGCTCAACCCAATTTCTTGTGGTAGTCTAATATACAAACTTACATCAATGTCTGATGATATTGGTTGCAGATAGATACGTATGTTATTTTAGCCATGTTACACTTTGGTTAAATAAGCGTTAAGCATGAATTGTTGTTAATACCGGCATATGCATGGATTTGCAACATTCCTCCAACCCCAAACTGTTGCAGTTTTAATGGTGTTTCTTGGTCTTCTTGGTATCTATCAAAGACCATGCTCGCTGATGTCATCTGGTTATGTGACTGTCGTTGTATTTGCTCTTAAAATATTTATTAGAATTTTAGCAATAAATTGACAATAGTGTTTGCATATGGCTTTACTTTTTGTGCATGTTACCACAGTTGAGGTCTTAGAATCAATTGATTGCTTAAATATACTTCCAAGTGTCAAATACAATGGTGGAAAAAGCTACGTTATACGAGGGCGGTTCGGAAACTTCTTAGCCTATCAATGAAAGAGAATAAATAGTTAGTTTTTCAAAAATATTTTTATTTTTCAATATAATCTCCTGAAACTTCAATACACTTAGTCCAACGCTTTTCTAGCAATTCTATCCCTTGATTACAATAGTTTCCCTCAAGGTCTTCAAAAAATAATGGCTTACAACTGTAATTGCATCTTCATTTGAGGTAAAACGCTTGCCAGCAATGATTATACCCTTCACCACTACTGTGGTACAGGGTATAATAAATTTGTGCATTTGTATGTAACGCCACGAAATAATTGTCATAGACCCATCTTTTAGTATACCGATCGGCTTAGAATTAAATTCTGAGTCGATTTAGCGATGTCCGTCTGTCTGTCTGTCTGTAAATGTAATTTTGTGCACAAAGTACAGGTCGCAGTTTAAGTCCGATCGTCCTCAAATTTGACATAACGTCTTTCTTCGGGTAGAAGACAATCGCTATTGATTTTGGAAAAGATCGGTTCAGATTTAGATATAGCTGCCATATATAGTTATCACCGATTTGATCATAATCCACGTATTTATGAACCGACGTTCTTCAAATTTTGTACATCTGAATGTTTTGTCAGTCCCAAATTTAGTTGAAATCGATTCAGATTTATATATAAAGGGTGATACGGTCAAAATTTGGTCAATATAAATTTGACGTATTTCTTTCAATTTTGCATTTAAAAAAACACCCCTCATTTTGAAGGTGTGTGTGTAGATTGTTGGTCCTAATTTGATTTTGGAATTCACTTTTCAGTTGTCAAAATGCCGTCCAAGCAAGAAGAGCAGCGTATCAAAATTTTGCTCGCGCATCGCGAAAATCCGAGCTACTCGCACGCAAAGCTGGCAAAATCGCTAAAAGTTGCCAAATCAACCGTTACAAATGTAACTAAAGTGTTTGGTGAACGTTTGTCGACAGCCAGGAAGTCTGGAGCGGGGGGAAATCGAAAACCGGAAGCCGCTGAGACGACAAAGAGAGTTGCCGGTAGTTTCAAGCGAAACCCTAACCTCTCTCTCCGAGATGCCGCAAATAAGCTGGGTGTATCGTCTACAACCGTGCATCGAGCCAAAAAACGAGCCGGACTATCGACTTACAAGAAGGTAGTGACTCCAAATTGCGATGATAAACAAAATACGACGGCCAAAGCGCGATCCCGGAGGCTGTACACGACGATGCTGACGAAGTTTGACTGCGTGGTAATGGACGATGAAACCTACGTCAAAGCCGACTACGTCAAAGTTTTATACGGCCGACTGCCGTATAAAACTCCTGTCCCCTTCCGGGACAGGAGTTTTATACGGAAAAAGGAAGGGGAAAGGTAGCAGATATTTTCAAGCACATAAAACTGTCAAAGTTCGCAAAGAACTATCTGGCTTGGCAAGCCATCTGTACCTGTGGCTTGAAAAGCAGCATTTTCGTAGCTTCCGGGACTGTCAACCAAGAAATTTACGTGAAAGAGTGTTTGAATAAACGTCTGCTGCCTTTCCTGAAGAAACACGGTTGTTCCGTACTGTTTTGGCCGGATTTGGCATCTTGTCATTACGGTAAAAAGGCCATGGAGTGGTACGCCGCCAACAACGTGCAGGTGGTTCCCAAGGACAATAACCCTCCCAACACGCCAGAGCTCCGCCCAATTGAGAAATACTGGGCTATTGTCAAGCGGAACCTAAAGAAGACCAAAAAAACTGCTAAGGACGAGCAGCAGTTCAAGGCAAACTGGCTTTCTGCGGCGAAGAAAGTGGACAAGGTGGCTGTACAAAATCTGATGGCAGGTGTCAAGCGTGAGGCCCGGCAATTCGGATTTGGAAAAGCGAAAGCCTAACTGAATATTTTTCCTGAATTTTATACTAATTGAACTTGAAAAAGAAATTTAATTTGATTTTTTAAATAAACCATTTCACCGATTTACACGCGTTTTCCCTTGACCAAATTTTGACCGTATCACCCTTTATATACATCTAACTAAAATTGACATTTTTAGATCCAGTCAGTTGGTTAACGGACTGAATGAATGACTGATGGTTCGATTGAATCCATGAATCTTGAGAGTACAAAATCTCAATGACTTACATATATGGCCTACTTTTACTTTTGTTAAATGAAACAACAACAACTGCCAAGATATGAAACTGATTCAAAACCCCAACAAAAACGAAAAGAGCTAATCTATCCAAACTCAAATACTTCGTAGTTACTAAGACAATTTGCATGTGATTTTTACCTTGCCGTTAACTAAATAAATGACTATGCCTTGCACTCATTCACTTGGCAAGTCAGCCGTTGGTCCATACTTTAAGACTGGTGCCTCAGAATTTATGTTTCCTCTTGACAAAGACGCTTCAGATGCAAGCAAAAATTATTCCATACAGTTTACATTGGATCAACGCTTGAATACCATTTCCCATCTTCAATAAAAACAATGGACGAATAATTTTTTCATCTAATACTGATATTTCCAGTTAAGTAATAAACTATTCACTATGATTTATTTAAATAATTTCATTGGAGAATTTTAATATGTAGTAGATTAAATGGCAACAATTTCGTTCTAATGTGCAATAGAAGATAAAATCACGCGTGTTAGTTAACCAGTATAAAGCAAAATTAAACATGGTAACTAGGGATTTTTCATCCCGTTCCCGCGAATTTCTGGGAATTTTTTCACATTATTTTATATGAAATATTACCAACTATACAAAAAAAAAAAAGATTTTTAGTACCGTTGGGTTAATTTAGACTTAGTATAGAGGAATATATAAAATAATGAAATTATTTTTTTGCTTTGATTAATTATAAAATAATTTAAGTAAAAGCTTTCAGTTTCTTTCGAAATTGCATTTTATTATTTAAATATGTCGCTATGCAATAATTCGTCCGACATACAGAGAGGTGGGTCCTAGTCCAGAATATAACGGGCTCCCAATATTTATACCCAAAAAAAAATTATACCCAAATAGTGGTCAGGGTATAATAAGTTTGATCGGCCAAAAAATGTGTCTACCAGAAATATTGATTTTAGACCCCATAAAATATATACCGATCGACTCAGAATCACCTCCTGAGTCGATCTAGCGCTTGGTGTCCGTCCGTCCGTCCGTCTGTCCATGTATTTGTTGTTCACTGGATTCCGGTCGCAATTATTAACCGATTTGGATGAAATTTGGTACAGTGTGTTTTTTGCGCACAAGGACGAACGCTATTGAATTTGGAAGAAATCGGATCAAATTTAGATATAGCTCCCATATATATGTATCGCCCGATTTCGACAAATGGAGTCACGTTGCGTTTTTTTACAAACAGATCGTCATCAAATTTTGCGCATTGTAAACTTTTTCATCACCCTTTAAGTCTGCAAAATTTCATTGAAATTGGTTCAGAGTTAGGTATAGATCTCATATATATGTATCACCCGATTTTCCCAAATTTGGCCATAAAGACCTTATTTATTAAGCGATCTTACTCAAACTTGGCTTGCTCTAATCTTTTATGGTACTGACAATGTGTGCTAAAAATAATCGAAATCGGTTCAGATTTAGATATAGCTCCCATATATATGTATCGCCCGATTTTGCCAAATTTGGCCGTAAAATCCTTATTTATCAACCAATCGTAACCAAGGTTGGCTAAATGTAATCTTCTATAGCACTAACTGTATGTGCAAAATTTCATCGAAATCGGTTCAAATTTGGATATAGCTTCCATATATATGTATCGCCCGATTTTGAACCATAGGGGCCTCATTTATTAACTGATCGCACTCACATTTTACACAAGGTACCCTTCTGTGGTATCAATCATACCTGCAAAATAATATACAAATTAGTTCAGATTTAGATATAGGTCCCATATATATGCATCGCTCGATTTTGGCATATTTGGCCATAATACTCTTATTTATTAATCTATGTTATTCATATTTCAAATTTTGATGTACTAGCTGACCGTATTTAGACTCACATGTAGCTCTTACATAATAATATTGCCCGATTTTTACAAATTTGGATTTATTACCCACAAATAATTGACCAATTTCCTCTTTTTATACCCTAAACCACATGGTGGTTAGGGTATAAGTTTGATCGGCCAAAAAATGTGCCTACCAGAAATATTGATTTTAGACCCCATAAAATATATACCGATCGACTCAGAATCACCTCCTGAGTCGATCTTGGTGTCCTTCCGTCCGTCTGTCCATGTATTTGTTGTTCGCAGGATTCCGGTTGCAATTATTAACCGATTTTGATGAATTTTGGTACAGGGAGTTTTTTGGGCACAAGGACGAACGCTATTGAATATGGAAGAAATCGGATTAAATTTAGATATAGCTCCCATATATATGTATCGCCCGATTTCGACAAATGGGGTCACGTTGTGCGTTTTTTCAAACGGATCGTCACCAAATTTGGCAAAATGTAGTCTTCTATAGCACTAACTATATGTGCAAAAAATAATCGAAATCGGTTCAGATTTAGATATAGCTGTCATATATATGTATAGCCCGATTTTCCCAAATTTGGCCATAGAACCCTTATTTATTAACCGATCTTACTAAAAGTTGGCTAGATCCAGTCCTCTATAGTACTAACTATATGTACAAAATTTCATCGAAATCGGTTCAGATGTAGATATAGCTCCCATATATGTATCACCTGATTTTGAAAAATTCGCCCCTAATAACTTTATGTTTGACCATACAGGCCTCATTTCGTAACTGATCTTACTCAAATCTGGCACAAGGTAACCTTTTGTGGTATTAATCAAACCAGCAAAATATTATGCAAATTGGTTCAGATTTAGATATAGCTTCCATATATATGCATCGCTCGATTTTCCCAAATTTGGCCATAGTACTCTTATTTATTAACCAATGTTACTCAAATTTCAAATTTTGATGTACTAGCCGATCGTACTTATAAGTACTTGTAGCTCGTACATAAAAATATTGCTCGATTTTTACAAATTTGTATTTATTACCCACACTAATTTAACGATTTTCTCTTTTTTAATAATGGGCTCAATATTAGTGGCATACTAACTCCGTAGGTGCAATATCAACACAGCCAGTGTTGCTAGAAGTAGGGGAAATTCCCTATATGTAGGGTTTTTCTAATATTTAGCGTCTTGTAGGGACGTAGGGCCACAATGTAGGACATTTTCACTCAACACAATTTGTAATAATTTTTACATTTTGGTGGCTCTATAGGAGGAAATTAGAAGCCGGCAAGGCTTGATGTTTAACAATGTGTGGTAAACTTTATTCCTGTAGAGAATTTCGTCAACATTTTATTTCTATAGAACATTTTGTCAAAATTGTATTTCTATAGATTTTTTTTCAAAATATTATTTCTATAAAACAATTTCTCAAAATGTTATTTCTGTGGAATTTTTTCTCAAAATTTTATTTCTATAGAACTTATTGTCAAAATTTTATTTCTATAGAAAATTTTCTCACAAAAATTTGTTTATAGAAACTTTTTCCAAAATTTTATTTTTATAGAGATTTAACAAAAAAGATTACTAATTTGGGTAGAATTCTACCAACTGTGGCAACCGTGGTGGTAATACAAATTTATATTCTAAGTTATACACGTTGCGTATTCATGTTCTAAGATAATAAAGTACTTAGAACCATTTTTGGTTTGTAAAATTTTTTAAATTTAACGAAAAATATAGTAGGGAAAATTGTTTGGGAATGTATGGGAAAGTAGGGAACTTTTTTTGTCCTTGTAGGGTAAACCGAACATTTTCCGTGGCAACATTGACTATGAGCTATAGTCAGATTGACACAAAGCACCCATAGACATGTACCCCTTAATTTTCTTAAATATGCAACTGCGGTTTATCTCCCAGACCTATATGTTACCTCACAAATGCTTATGATTAATAATTCTGTAATGGTGGTTTAGGGTCTGATATAGTCGGCCCCGCCCGAATTTCTACTTTACTTACTTATTTAATAATGGGGTCAATATTATTGGCATACATTATTATTATTGCAATATCAACTACAGCCAGTGTTGCTAGAAGTAGGGGAAATTCCATATATATAGGTTTTTTCTAATATTTAGCGTCTGGTAGGGACCTAGGGCCACAATGTAGGGACACTTTCACTCAACACAATTTGTAATAATTTTTACATTTTGGTGGATCTAGAGGAGAAAACTAGGAGTCGGCAAGGATTGATCTTTAACAATGTGTGGTAACAACAGTTACCACTCGTGCCAAAAAAAAACAAACAAAATTTGAAGATTACCCCAAATTACCATAAATCTATCAAACAAATATTTCTATAGAAATTTTTGTCAAAACTTTATTCTTGTAGAAAATTTTGTCAACATTTTATTTCTATAGAAAATGTTGTCAAAATTGTATTTTATAGAAATTATTTTCAAAATATTATTTCTATAAAAAATGTTCTCAAAATTTTATTTCAATGGAATTTTTTCTCAAAATTTTATTTCTATAGAATCTGTTATCAAAATTTTATATCTATAGAAAATTTTCTCAAAAAAAATTTGTTTATAAAAACTTTTTCCAAAAATTTATTTCTATTGAGATTCAACAAAAAAATTACTATTTTTGGTAGAATTCTTCCAACTGTGGCAACCGTGGTGGTAATACAAATTTATTTTCTATTTGCTTTAATAAAGTACTTAGAACCATTTTGTTTTGTAAAATTTGGCTAAATTTAACGAAAAATATTGTAGGGAAAATTGTTTGGGAATGTATGGGAGAGAAGGAAATTTTTTTTGTCCTAGTAGGGTAAACCGAACACTTTCCCTGGCAACACTGACTATGAGCTATAGTCAGATTGAGACAAAGCACCCATAGACATGTACCCCTTAATTTTCTTAAATATGCAACTGCGGTTTATCTCCAAGACCTGTATCAATGTTAACTCACAAATGCTTATGATTACTAATTCAGTAAGGGTGGTTTAGGGTATGATATAGTAGGCCCCGCACGACTTTCTACTTTATTTACTTGTTTAATTATACAAAAACCCCATCTTTTTGGTCCCTTGACATGATTGAAAATTTTACTGAGACTGTCCTGGTATAATAATAGAAAAGGAAGACTGTTACGAATGTGTGTTTATTTCATAATTTTTAAAGGCAGTATATGACCGCCATATGGTAGTACTTTAGCGCTGTAATGGTTCCAATATTCGAAAGTATTATCTGCATTCTTCAGCACACTAAAGTTGTAATGATTTCCTCATGTAAATGTACTGCTTCTGAAAGCGCTAAATTTCATACAAAGGAGAAGCGCATTTAAGTGGCACATTTCCTTATAAATCCAACAGTGAATTCCTCGCAAAGGTAAGCGCTGATTGACTTTGACTTCCCTTAGAAAGCTGCTGGAAATTCAGCAGGTTTTTTGCTGGGAAGGCAATGCTTATGTTTGCAGCTCATAGCCGGCTCCTGAGTCGATGTAGCCATGTCCACCCGTCTGACAACAAATTTCTTTAATCCAAGTCTAGGTCGCAGTTCCAGTCGAATCGGCTTCAAATTATGAGTTTTGAGTAAAAATAGAATTCTATTGATTTTGGAAGAAATCGGTACAGATTTAGCTACAGCTCCCATATATATTTATATTTCGTCCGGTATGCATTTATATCGTCCCAAAAACCAGAGTATTACCCTGATTTGCTTCAAATTTTGCACAAGGAGTACAATTAATAGTATAGCAAGTGTGCTAAATTTGATTGAAATCAATTTAGATTTATGTATTGCTCCTAAGACCGTAGCAAGGCCGATTTAGACGCATATGACCACCGTAGGCCACACTTTCTCTCCGATTTACTTTCCATTTTATATATATATATATATATATATATATATATATATATATATATATATATATATATATATATATATATATATATATATATATATATATATATATATATATATATATATATATATAAAATGGAAAGTAAATCGGAGAGAAAGTGTGGCCTACGGTGGTCATATGCGTCTAAATCATATGCGTCTAAATATATATATATATATATATATATATATATATATATATATATATATATAAAATGGAAAGTAAATCGGAGAGAAAGTGTGGCCTACGGTGGTCATATGCGTCTAAATCGGCCTTGCTACGGTCTTAGGAGCAATACATAAATCTAAATTGATTTCAATCAAATTTAGCACACTTGCTATACTATTAATTGTACTCCTTGTGCAAAATTTGAAGCAAATCAGGGTAATACTCTGGTTTTTGGGACGATATAAATGCATACCGGACGAAATATAAATATATATGGGAGCTGTAGCTAAATCTGTACCGATTTCTTCCAAAATCAATAGAATTCTATTTTTACTCAAAACTCATAATTTGAAGCCGATTCGACTGGAACTGCGACCTAGACTTGGATTAAAGAAATTTGTTGTCAGACGGGTGGACATGGCTACATCGACTCAGGAGCCGGCTATGAGCTGCAAACATAAGCATTGCCTTCCCAGCAAAAAACCTGCTGAATTTCCAGCAGCTTTCTAAGGGAAGTCAAAGTCAATCAGCGCTTACCTTTGCGAGGAATTCACTGTTGGATTTATAAGGAAATGTGCCACTTAAATGCGCTTCTCCTTTGTATGAAATTTAGCGCTTTCAGAAGCAGTACATTTACATGAGGAAATCATTACAACTTTAGTGTGCTGAAGAATGCAGATAATACTTTCGAATATTGGAACCATTACAGCGCTAAAGTACTACCATATGGCGGTCATATACTGCCTTTAAAAATTATGAAATAAACACACATTCGTAACAGTCTTCCTTTTCTATTATTATACCAGGACAGTCTCAGTAAAATTTTCAATCATGTCAAGGGACCAAAAAGATGGGGTTTTTGTATAATTAAACAAGTAAATAAAGTAGAAAGTCGTGCGGGGCCTACTATATCATACCCTAAACCACCCTTACTGAATTAGTAATCATAAGCATTTGTGAGTTAACATTGATACAGGTCTTGGAGATAAACCGCAGTTGCATATTTAAGAAAATTAAGGGGTACATGTCTATGGGTGCTTTGTCTCAATCTGACTATAGCTCATAGTCAGTGTTGCCAGGGAAAGTGTTCGGTTTACCCTACTAGGACAAAAAAAATTTCCTTCTCTCCCATACATTCCCAAACAATTTTCCCTACAATATTTTTCGTTAAATTTAGCCAAATTTTACAAAACAAAATGGTTCTAAGTACTTTATTAAAGCAAATAGAAAATAAATTTGTATTACCACCACGGTTGCCACAGTTGGAAGAATTCTACCAAAAATAGTAATTTTTTTGTTGAATCTCAATAGAAATAAATTTTTGGAAAAAGTTTTTATAAACAAATTTTTTTTTTGGAGAAATTTTTCTAAAGATATAAAATTTTGATAACAGATTCTATAGAAATAAAATTTTGAGAAAAAATTCCATTAAAATAAAATTTTGAGAACATTTTTTATAGAAATAATATTTTGAAAATAATTTCTATAAAATACAATTTTGACAAAATTTTCTATAGAAATAAAATGTTGACAAAATTTTCTACAAGAATAAAGTTTTGACAAAAATTTCTATAGAAATATTTGTTTGATAGATTTGTGGTAATTTGGGGTAATCTTCAAATTTTGTTTGTTTTTGTTTTTTGGCACGAGTGGTAACTGTTGTTACCACACATTGTTAAAGATCAATCCTTGCCGACTCCTAGTTTTCTCCTCTAGATCCACCAAAATGTAAAAATTATTACAAATTGTGTTGAGTGAAAGTGTCCCTACATTGTGGCCCTAGGTCCCTACCAGACGCTAAATATTAGAAAAAACCTACATATATGGAATTTCCCCTACTTCTAGCAACACTGGCTGTAATTGATATTGCACCTACGGAGTTAGTATGCCAATAATATTGACCCCATTATTAAATAAGTAAGTAAAGTAGAAAGTCGGGCGGGGCAGACTATATCAGACCCTAAACCACCATTACAGAATTAGTAATCATAAGCATTTGTGGGGTAACATATAGGTCTGGGAGATAAACCGCAGTTGCATATTTCAGAAAATTAAGGGGTACATGTCTATGGGTGCTTTGTGTCAATCTGACTATAGCTCATAGTCAATCTTTCCATTTTATATATATATATATATATATATATATACAAGTAATCGACGAGTTTGCTTAATCTAAAATTATTTATCAATTGTGGTTTTATCCGGTTGTCCATCGAAAACAGTTGGTGAGAGCGCCAAAATGTGGTTTTATATAAAAATATTCTCATGTAGAGCTATCTGAAATTTATATGTATTAGGCCGTTAATTACATCAAATCCGGCAAAGGTAGGTTGTTCCTGCCGATATGATATAGATTATGGCACAGAAGAATTATCAAAGGTGGTTTTGTTTTGCTCCGGGTTCTACCCGACTTTTGATTATTACGGTTAAAGGAAACTGTAAAAAAATTATACTTCTTTAGAAGTTATTGGCTAGATCAAAAGGACCCTATTTTGCCCCCTTTTATATTGCTATACATTCCTATACTTGGGGTAACCTTTAACCTCTTCAGCGTGGATAGATAGATACTACAAAGAAAAAACTTGAAAGCTTGATCTAATGCATATTCAATTAACTGGACAAATCTAAACCGAATGGCTGTTTTTCGGGTTTTTGTGAAAAAAGCACACACAAGAAAGAAACGGCTAAAAAGAGTTTTTTGTTTATTTTTGTTGTATTATCTGTCGGCGTTTTGCACAAATAGACATACAAACACATATTCATTTTTCACCAATAGGTCGGTAATGACTAAAAACGATAAAAATATCAGAATAATAAAGAATTGTTGTTATTACTACGGTGACTGGAACTGCTACCACTGGTTTAGTTTGGTTGTTGTTAGTGCTATTGTTGTGTTTAAAGTTTTTTTTTCTTCTTCTGTAGTTTTGTTTATTTTGTAAAGAGTATTATAACCAAAAACAATAGAAAAGGAAGATTGGAAAATGGGCGACGTCATACCAAAAGTTGCATTTACGGTGTTCGATACATACACGTTCGTTCATTTTTAATTTGCAATATTTTTTGTTAAAAACTCACAAATGATGTTAAATTTTGTGTAAATAATAATGAGAAACTTTTTACCGATTGTTCTACGTCATTCCCTGATATAAATTTCTTTTTATTCTTAGTTTAATTTGTGGAACAAAAAATCATAAACGACACGTTTGCATTGAACGCCGTCAATGGTTTGATACCCTCTGCTGCCATTTTCCCATCTTCATCTTCCATTGTTTTTGATTATAACTGTTTTCAGCATCATTGTCTTCAAGAGGGGTCAGTATATGAATGAGAGAGGGAACAGTTAAATGTAACGATCCAATTTTGGGGAGAAAATATACGGCTCTCTCTATCTCTCTTTTACTCAGTGGCTCTCTACACCACTCTCGGCTTTTGCATATAGGCACACGAAAGTCTTACAAAATCATACGAGCAAACTTCCCTCTCACTTGCAAAAGAGACGAGTTAGGGCCAGGGCTGCCACATCCTTATATTTTTTATTCGAAAATTTGCCATTTAGTCGATTTGTGTGAAAATGTGTTTTTATATAACGGATTAAAGAAGATTAAAATCTGTCATAAGCATTATATTGATGATGCAATAAGTGAACTAAATCGTAAAAACATTTAACTTTGCTTTATACAGAATAGTTCCATTTGACAGTAGCAGTTTTTTTTTAATAACAAAATTTGATCAATGAACATGCACTGAAAGAGGAGTTTTCATTCCTGATGAACAAAATTTTATTTTTTTTTCGACAAAATGTCTATTTTTTTTTAAATAGCATACATTTCTTCTAAAGGTGAATCGAAACATATCCAAGAAAACTGTTTCTTCCTCCTAGACGAAATTCAAGAAAAACATGATTTACTTATGGCGTTTTCTTTTCTTGTACAATATATGCACTTTTTTGCATTTTGACGGAATATGACCTTTTTAGGTTCTCTCGAAAAAAGGCAACGGTTCGAAAAGCACTGTCGACAAACGAGAGTGCTGCGATTACCATAAAAGGTAGAGTAGCATAAGCTGTTGATGGTGACCTAACAGGTTGGCTGATAAGTCCCCGGTCTGACACATAGATGGCGTCGCTAGTATTAAATGCATATTATTTTTATATAGTACCAACCTTCAAATGATTCGTGTCAAAATTTGACGTCTGTAAGTCAATTAGTTTGTGAGATAGAGCGTCTTTTGTGAAGCAACTTTTGTTATTGTGAAAAAACTGGAAAAAAAGGAATTTCGTGTTTTGATCAAATACTGTTTTCTGAAGGGAAAAAATACGGTGGAAGCAAAAACTTGGCTTGATAATGAGTTTCCGGACTCTGCCCCAGGGAAATCAACAATAACTGATTGGTATGCAAAAATCAAGCGTGGTGAAATGAGCACGAAGGACGGTGAAGGCAGTGGACGCCCGAAAGAGGTGGTTACCGACGAAAACATCAAAAAAAATCCACAAAATGATTTTGAATGACCGTAGAATGAAGTTGATCGAGATAGCAGAGGCCTTAAAGATATCAAAGGAACGTGTTGGTCATATCATTCATCAATATTTGGATATGCGGAAGCTCTGTGCAAAATGGGTGCCGCGCGAGCTCACATTTGAGCAAAAACAACAACGTGTTGATGATTCTGAGTGGTGTTTACAGCTGCTAACTCGTAATACACACGAGTTTTTCCATCGATATGTGACAATGGATGAAACATGGCTCCATTACTACACTCCTGAGTCCAATCGACAGTCGGCTGAGTGGACAGCGACCGGTGAACCGTCTCCGAAGCGTGGAAATACTCAAAAGTCCGCTGGCAAAGTAATGGCCTCTGTTTTTTGGGATGCGCATGGAATAATTTTTATCGATCATCTTGAGAAGGGAAAAACCATCAATAGTGACTATTATATGGCGTTATTGGAGCGTTTGAAGGTCGAAATCGCGGCAAAACGGCCCCATATGAAGAAGAAACAAGAGTTGTTCCACCAAGACAACGCACCGTGCAACAAGTCATTGAGAACGATGGCAAAAATTCATGAATTGGGCTTCGAATTGCTTCCTCACCCACCGTATTCTTCAGATCTGGCCCCAGCGACTTTTTCTTGTTCTCAGACCTCAAAGGGATGCTCGCAGGGAAAAAAATTGGCTGCAATGAAGAGGTGATCGCCGAAACTGAGGCCTATTTTGAGGAAAACCGAAGGAGTACTACCAAAATGGTATCAAAAAATTGGAAGGTCGTTACAATCGTTGTATCGCTCTTGAATGGAACTATGTTGAATAATAAAAACTAATTTTGACAAAAAAATTTGTTTTTCTTTGTTAGACAGGGGACTTATCAGCCAACCTGTTAATAAAGGAATAATGGTGACAGATTAATAAAACAATTTTTATCCCTTTGAATTCTTTTCTGTCCGTTAAAATGATAGCAGCATTTTAAAAATCTACACTGTATAAACAAAATGAAGGCAAATCTTTTTTGTCGGAAAACAAAACAACATAAGTTCTCTACACATTATTTTCTGTAATACCAAAATTTTAGAAACATATATTAGATTTAATAATTTTGTTCTACACAGAAAAAAATGCAAAAAATGTATGACAAGATTTGAACTTCAATTTACTTAATCGCACTTAGTTCAAATTTTAAGAATTTTATGGAAATCTTGTAATAATTATTATTAACTAGATATAATCCCATATATGCCAAATAAATAACTATAAATAACTAGATATAATCCCATATATGACAAATCAGATCTCTCTACATATAGGGCTATATATTATTAAATCTAAGGCATTATTGATATCTGATCAGATCTAATTCCATAGCAATTAGATTTAACTATATCTTACCAATTTTCGGATCTGCTCAGATCTAATAAGATCTCTCAATTTTTACTCGGGCCGTTGTTTGTGAAAGTAACACAATTTTTACTTACACTTACTACAAAATAATTTTATACCAGTCAGTTCGTGGTTTAAATGGTCGTAAAAATGACTATGATTTGGCCCTAAAGACAGTTTTACCGACAGTAAGTTATTTTTTTCGATGGTTCACGAAATCCGTTTAGTCGAGTTTTAACGGGGAAATTTAAGATTGCGTTAACACGTTTTTAAAGGACATGAAGAAAAAAGCTGAAAAAAGGAATGAACTAAAATTTGTTTCCTAGTATCAAGTACGTGAAACTTAAATTTAAAAGAGACAAATTTTAACTTATTCTTTTTTTCAGCTTATTTCTTGATGTTCTACCAAGTTTCCAAATTGACAACCGACTTCAAGTATTAATTATGCTATGTTTCAAGTAAAAACGCCTTTGAAATAATGTACTGAAAAACATGCCTTATTTTTAAAGCTTCTTTGCTTTGTAGTCAAGATAAAAAAAAACAAATTTAAAGACAATTTCATTAATTTTGAAGAATTTTAAAAAGCCAAGTTTACCTTAGTCAAACAAAATTTTCTTTCATGACACGAATTTTTAAGTCAAATCACTTAATTATAGCGTCTGATATTTTAAGAAAATACGTTGATAAATACACTGAAAAAAAGGATACTCGGTTCCAAAGATTTTGTCTTTACTTTAAAAAATTTGGTATTGATTCCGAGCCAAAGAAGAGGAGAATACAAGTAAGGATACTTTTAAGACACAATTCTCTTTTAAATTTAGGTTTTGTGTACTTGCTTCTAGGGAGCAAATTTTAATTTTTCGTTTTCTCAGCTTTTTTCTTCATATGCTATCAAAGTCCTTTAAAAACTTTATTTTCCAAATTAGGACTCGACTTCCACAGGCAAAAAAATAATTCTTTCCGAAATTTTAGACAAACAAAGTTCGTTTCTCATGGAAGAAAAGTATATACTTTTTGTGATAAACGTTTATTCTTTTCCAGGATGTAATACCAATTTTATAAAGACTACCTCAAAAAAATTTTTTCTAGCTAATTTCATTTTCCCTCACATCTTTCTCACTTCCACGAAGTTTTTTAGTTATTAGCACCTTTTTCTGTAATACAAACAATGTAGAAGAAATTATACGATTTTATAAATTTTAAAATTTATTTTTTACCTTTCGCCTGGACGGAGAATCGAACCGCGGACCATGCAATTTGTAAGCCAACAAACTATCCACTGAGCTATATAGTCGTTATTGTCATCAATAGACAATTACCCATATAAGTTATATTTATATAGCATAGCTTGCGGCGCCCACGAGCCGATTAAGTAAAGTTTATTTAACAGAAAAATACATTTAGTTGGGCACCGTGGAGTAGTGGTTGCTACGTCCGACTTGCATGCCAAGGGTCGTAGGTTCGATCCCTGCTTCGACCAAAGTTTTTTTTTCATATAT
This sequence comes from Haematobia irritans, assembly GCF_050003625.1. NCBI lineage: Eukaryota > Metazoa > Arthropoda > Insecta > Diptera > Muscidae > Haematobia > Haematobia irritans. Next base: position 168,857,368 of record NC_134400.1, read on the forward strand.
TCCAGATATGGTCGGAAGATTCCGAAAAAATGTTGAACATTACTTCTTACTGTATTAAATTTTTGCTATGAACTGTAAAATGTGTCTTATTAAAGGACTAAAGTCAGAAAAGAACAGTGTTTGGTATAAACGAAATGGACTGTGTTGTTGGTTCAAAAATAACTTTTTTTATTGAAAAAATAAATATTTTGTAACAAACGATTTTTTTTGGTGATAAAAGTGTATACTTTTCGAAGCAATTCAAAAAACTCTAACAAAAGAAAAACGTTTTCGGTACACGTTTTCCAAACGTTTTTTTTCTTTGCGTGCAGTAGAAATTATGCTATGTTTGAAGTAAAACACTTCTTTAAAATAAAGTTTTGAAAAACATGTCCTATATTTGAACGATTTTTTTGCTATGTAGTCAAGATGCAAAAAGACAACAAATTTAAAGACAATTTCATTAAATTTACAGAATTTTTCTGAATTATTAAAGTCAGGTTGACCTTAGCCTATAAATTTTTTCTTTCATGCTAAGATACCCATTTTTAAGTCAAATCACTTAATTATAAGGACAATACGACTTCATTGAAAAGTTTATCGACTTTTGGACAAGGAAAATAACTTTATTTTAGAGAAATGCGTCTTCTATGCTAAGCAAAATTTGTATTCGTATTTTAAAGACATGAAATCTTTGACCTCACGACAATATTTTTTTCAATGTACGTCAATTATGACCATATAATAATATAATGTACAAAATTATAAATTATAAATATAATGTACAAAACCGAATGATTGTTAAAGACCATATACTAATATACTCGTAATGTACAAAATTATAAATTATAAACGAAATTTGCTTCTCCAAGAGGATCCGGAGGTCAAATCTGGGGATCAGTTCATATGGGGACTATATATAATTATGGACCAATATGGACCAATTTTTGCATGGGTATTAGATGTCATATACTTACACCACGTACCAAATTTCGGATGAAATTTTCTCCTCTAAGTGGATCCGCAAACCAAATCTGGGGGTTGGTTCTATGGGGGCCATACGTAAATGTGGTCCGAGATGGCCCATTTGCAATACCATCCGACCTACATCAATAACAACTACTTGTGCCAAGTTTCAAGTCAGTGGGTATGGAATTATGAAGCAATTTAAACTAATAATTTAAATTCACGAAAAAAGCCCAACTAGATCGTTAAAGAATTTCATAAGTGCATTTCAAATTGTATTTTGAATCTGCCTTTAACGTAAAATTTCATGTTTTTCAGCTTTACGGAGTAGTTAGTGTAAGAAAACTCGTGTTCACGTTAGGCGGTGTTCACGTTACCGCGATCACACTGTACTTTATGGGGCCTTAGACCAATATTTCGATGTGTTACAAACGGAATGACAAAGTTAATATACCCCCCCCTCCACCATCATATGGGGGTGGGTATAATTACTTTTGCTTTTTTTGTTCTTTTCTCAAAACAAGTCCTTTTATCGCAATAAAACTAATTTGCACAAAACTAATTTTTTGTAGACTAAATTTTTGTAGAAATGTTAGATCGTGACAAATTCTTTTAACTGGGAAAAATAAATCTGAGTCATTTATTGTGTGAGGAAAAATTGCCAAATATGTAATTTGACATTTTTTAAGGCATAAAATCATAGATATGGCATCCCTGTTTACCGCATCATTAAGATTTCACTTCTCCACCAAGTCCCCTTTACACCATCCACAGAAATTTATGGTAATTTCTTGATTGAGAAGAGTTGTGTTGTTAACCACAAAGAAAACGAACTTGTTTTGAGGCCAAGCTTAAGACATCCAACCAAGCACTCGCCAAGAGTGGTTTATTAAAAACACACACGCACACACTACACACAACCACCATGTATGAACTCTCAGCAAAAAAGGGAGCACCAAACAAACCCATTTTGTTGTTTTATGGTCAGAGCATGCAGAACCGCCATTGAGTGTTTGGGAGTTGCAGCAAACCAAGAGCATTCGTTTGCTAACTGCGGTGACGGTTGAACGTGTGTTTGGTTATAACGGTTTTTCTACGTCCAACTTGCTCTGGATATTAACACCTCACCACCATAGCATAAACAAATAAGCGTCGGTGGTGGCTATGGCTTCTGGCCCTTTTGAATGTTATGATTATTTCGGTGATGTTTGTGCGTTTTAATGAAGCCTCGTGATCCCTACGAAAACCCACATAAATAAAACCCCAACCCATACCCATATAAAGCATCGGTGCGTGAGAAATGAAAAGAAAATTCTAAACAAAAGGCAACTCAATGTGTGCGACAAGTGCGTCCCAAGCCATAGACTAGTGGTAGTGCGTGTGGTAGAGAGATGTTCTGAATATTTGTGTGCCTCAAATGAAAGTTCAGAGCCCGGCGTTTTCTATCTGAAGAGTGGCTAACTAGCATCCACTTCATGATGATCATGCATGTCACTATGATAATTTTAAAGTAAAATTTACATTGTGCATCTGTGTGTATGCAAATGAAGAAAATACCTTCGTGGAGAAATGCTTGTGGAAAAAATTTGTAGACCAAGAAAATTGATTCTATAAAATATCGGTTGAGAAATTTAAGAAAAGGCGAAAATATTATGTAGATAAATATAAATGTCTATCAATTAAAAATTTAAATTTTACAGTGAAAATCTTAAATCTTATTGTGGAAAACAGTGCAAAATAAAATATAAATATTTTTTTATAAAAGGCTAAGAAAAAGTGACCGAAAGTTAATGACCTTAAAACCAAATTAACAAATCTAAGAATGTTATGAAATAGCTACTTATCAAAAAAGAATATAGGAATTATAAAATAAAAAGCTAAAAATAGAAAATTGAATAAAGCTAATACAATAAATAAAAAAAAAAATAAATAAATTTCTTGTGGAGTTAAAAGTTTTGAAAATCTAAGAAACCCCTTTTTAAAAAATTCTTGTGTAAAATAGTGTGCAAGTGATCAAAAGCTAACGAAACTGTAATACCAGCATCGAAATCTTATATTTTTGGATTATTATGAATTTCTCTATGACAGCACATATTGGGATTTTAAAAACGATTGATTTCTAAGGTAATAATTCATTTCTTTGCATCACTGAGACTATATATACCAAAAGACATTTCTTCGTAAACTAATCGAAAATTTTCGCTAAAGGTAACAAATCCAGCAACAAATTTGGAAGTTGTTCACACAACTTTAATAACGCTTCAAAAATGTCCTCCCAAAAATGTTCTATGTTTTAACTACACAGGAAGTTCCTTTTTATAACTGGCTTTTTTCGTATTTTTAATGTGCAATTTTAACTTTTTTGTTTCAAATGGGTG